>NC_134268.1:3459435-3748187 GCF_031893055.1 Leptodactylus fuscus | reverse complement strand
TAGAGTAGATAGCAGGGTAACAGTGATGAGGAGGGGGCTGTAGAGTAGATAGCAGGGTAACAGTGATGGGGAGGGGGCTATAGAGTAGATAGCAGGGTAACAGTGATGGGGAGGGGGCTGTAGAGTAGATAGCAGGGTAACAGTGATGGGGAGGGGGCTATAGAGTAGATTGCAGGGTAACAGTGATGGGGAGGGGGGCTGTAGAGTAGATAGCAGGGTAACAGTGATGGGGAGGGGTCTATAGAGTAGATAGCAGAGTAACAGTGATGGGGAGGGGGCTGTAGAGTAGATATCAGGGTAACAGTGATGGGGAGGGGGCTGTAGAGTAGATAGCAGGGTAACAGTGATGAGGAGGGGGCTGTAGAGTAGATAGGAGGGTAACAGTGATGAGGAGGGGGCTGTAGAGTAGATAGCAGGGTAACAGTGATGGGGAGGGGGCTATAGAGTAGATAGCAGGGTAACAGTGATGGGGAGGGGGCTGTAGAGTAGATAGCAGGGTAAGAGTGATGGGGAGGGGGTTGTAGAGTAGATAACAGGGTAACAGTGATGGGGAGGGGGCTGTAGAGTAGATAGCAGGGTAACAGTGATGGGGAGGGGGCTGTAGAGTAGATAGCAGGGTAACAGTGATGAGGAGGGGGCTTTAGAGTATGTAGATAGCAGGGTAACAGTGATGAGGAGGGGGCTGTAGAGTAGATAGCAGGGTAACAGTGTTGAGGAGGGGGCTGTAGAGTAGATAGCAGGGTAACAGTGATGGGGAGGGGGCTGTAGAGTAGATAGCAGGGTAACAGTGATGAGGAGGGGGCTGTAGAGTAGATAGCAGGGTAAGAGTGATGGGGAGGGGGCTATAGAGTAGATAGCAGGGTAACAGTGATGGGGAGGGGGGCTATAGAGTAGATAGCAGGGTAAGAGTGATGGGGAGGGGGGCTATAGAGTAGATAGCAGGGTAAGACTGATGGGGAGGGGGCTGTAGAGTAGATAGCAGGGTAACAGTGATGGGGAGGGGGCTGTAGAGTAGAGATAGCAGGGTAACAGTGATGGGGAGGGGGCTGTAGAGTAGATAGCAGGGTAACAGTGATGAGGAGGGGGCTTTAGAGTATGTAGATAGCAGGGTAACAGTGATGAGGAGGGGGCTGTAGAGTAGATAGCAGGGTAACAGTGTTGAGGAGGGGGCTGTAGAGTAGATAGCAGGGTAACAGTGATGGGGAGGGGGCTGTAGAGTAGATAGCAGGGTAACAGTGATGAGGAGGGGGCTGTAGAGTAGATAGCAGGGTAAGAGTGATGGGGAGGGGGCTATAGAGTAGATAGCAGGGTAACAGTGATGGGGAGGGGGCTATAGAGTAGATAGCAGGGTAAGAGTGATGGGGAGGGGGCTATAGAGTAGATAGCAGGGTAAGACTGATGGGGAGGGGGCTGTAGAGTAGATAGCAGGGTAACAGTGATGGGGAGGGGGCTGTAGAGTAGATAGCAGGGTAACAGTGATGGGGAGGGGGCTGTAGAGTAGATAGCAGGGTAACAGTGATGGGGAGGGGGCTATAGAGTAGATAGCAGGGTAACAGTGATGGGGAGGGGGCTGTAGAGTAGATAGCAGGGTAACAGTGATGGGGAGGGGGCTATAGAGTAGATTGCAGGGTAACAGTGATGGGGAGGGGGCTGTAGAGTAGATAGCAGGGTAACAGTGATGAGGAGGGGGCTGTAGAGTAGATAGGAGGGTAACAGTGATGAGGAGGGGGCTGTAGAGTAGATAGCAGGGTAACAGTGATGGGGAGGGGGCTATAGAGTAGATAGCAGGGTAACAGTGATGGGGAGGGGGCTGTAGAGTAGATAGCAGGGTAAGAGTGATGGGAGGGGGTTGTAGAGTAGATAACAGGGTAACAGTGATGGGGAGGGGGCTGTAGAGTAGATAGAGCAGGGTAACAGTGATGGGGAGGGGGCTGTAGAGTAGATAGCAGGGTAACAGTGTTGAGGAGGGGGCTGTAGAGTAGATAGCAGGGTAACAGTGATGGGGAGGGGGCTGTAGAGTAGATAGCAGGGTAACAGTGATGAGGAGGGGGCTGTAGAGTAGATAGCAGGGTAACAGTGATGAGGAGGGGGCTGTAGAGTAGATAGCAGGGTAACAGTGTTGAGGAGGGGGCCTGTAGAGTAGATAGCAGGGTAACAGTGATGGGGAGGGGGCTGTAGAGTAGATAGCAGGGTAACAGTGATGAGGAGGGGGCTGTAGAGTAGATAGCAGGGTAACAGTGATGGGGAGGGGGCTGTAGAGTAGATAGCAGGGTAACAGTGATGGGGAGGGGGCTGTAGAGTAGATAGCAGGGTAACAGTGATGGGGAGGGGGGCTATAGAGTAGATAGCAGGGTAACAGTGATGAGGAGGGGGCTGTAGAGTAGATAGCAGGGTAACAGTGATGGGGAGGGGGCTATAGAGTAGATAGCAGGGTAACAGTGATGGGGAGGGGGCTGTAGAGTAGATAGCAGGGTAACAGTGATGGGGAGGGGGCTATAGAGTAGATTGCAGGGTAACAGTGATGGGGAGGGGGCTGTAGAGTAGATAGCAGGGTAACAGTGATGGGGAGGGGTCTATAGAGTAGATAGCAGGGTAACAGTGATGGGGAGGGGGCTGTAGAGTAGATATCAGGGTAACAGTGATGGGGAGGGGGCTGTAGAGTAGATAGCAGGGTAACAGTGATGGGGAGGGGGCTGTAGAGTAGATAGCAGGGTAACAGTGATGGGGAGGGGGCTATAGAGTAGATAGCAGGGTAACAGTGATGAGGAGGGGGCTGTAGAGTAGATAGCAGGGTAACAGTGATGGGGAGGGGGCTATAGAGTAGATAGCAGGGTAACAGTGATGGGGAGGGGGCTGTAGAGTAGATAGCAGGGTAACAGTGATGGGGAGGGGGCTATAGAGTAGATAGCAGGGTAAGAGTGATGGGGAGGGGGTTGTAGAGTAGATAGCAGGGTAACAGTGATGGGGAGGGGGCTGTAGAGTAGATAGCAGGGTAACAGTGATGAGGAGGGGGCTTTAGAGTATGTAGATAGCAGGGTAACAGTGATGAGGAGGGGCTGTAGAGTAGATAGCAGGGTAACAGTGTTGAGGAGGGGGCTGTAGAGTAGATAGCAGGGTAACCAGTGATGGGGAGGGGGCTGTAGAGTAGATAGCAGGGGTAACAGTGATGAGGAGGGGGCTGTAGAGTAGATAGCAGGGTAAGAGTGATGGGGAGGGGGCTATAGAGTAGATAGCAGGGTAACAGTGATGGGGAGGGGGCTATAGAGTAGATAGCAGGGTAAGAGTGATGGGGAGGGGGCTATAGAGTAGATAGCAGGGTAAGACTGATGGGGAGGGGGCTGTAGAGTAGATAGCAGGGTAACAGTGATGGGGAGGGGGCTGTAGAGTAGATAGCAGGGTAACAGTGATGGGGAGGGGGCTGTAGAGTAGATAGCAGGGTAACAGTGATGAGGAGGGGGCTTTAGAGTATGTAGATAGCAGGGTAACAGTGATGAGGAGGGGGCTGTAGAGTAGATAGCAGGGTAACAGTGTTGAGGAGGGGGCTGTAGAGTAGATAGCAGGGTAACAGTGATGGGGAGGGGGCTGTAGAGTAGATAGCAGGGTAACAGTGATGAGGAGGGGGCTGTAGAGTAGATAGCAGGGTAAGAGTGATGGGGAGGGGGCTATAGAGTAGATAGCAGGGTAACAGTGATGGGGAGGGGGCTATAGAGTAGATAGCAGGGTAAGAGTGATGGGGAGGGGGCTATAGAGTAGATAGCAGGGTAAGACTGATGGGGAGGGGGCTGTAGAGTAGATAGCAGGGTAACAGTGATGGGGAGGGGGCTGTAGAGTAGATAGCAGGGTAACAGTGATGGGGAGGGGGCTGTAGAGTAGATAGCAGGGTAACAGTGATGGGGAGGGGGCTATAGAGTAGATAGCAGGGTAACAGTGATGGGGAGGGGGCTGTAGAGTAGATAGCAGGGTAACAGTGATGGGGAGGGGGCTATAGAGTAGATTGCAGTGGTAACAGTGATGGGGAGGGGGCTGTAGAGTAGATAGCAGGGTAAGAGTGATGAGGAGGGGGCTGTAGAGTAGATAGGAGGGTAACAGTGATGAGGAGGGGGCTGTAGAGTAGATAGCAGGGTAACAGTGATGGGGAGGGGGCTATAGAGTAGATTGCAGGGTAACAGTGATGGGGAGGGGGCTGTAGAGTAGATAGCAGGGTAACAGTGATGGGGAGGGGTCTATAGAGTAGATAGCAGGGTAACAGTGATGGGGAGGGGGCTGTAGAGTAGATAGCAGGGTAACAGTGATGGGGAGGGGGCTGTAGAGTAGATAGCAGGGGTAACAGTGATGAGGAGGGGGCTGTAGAGTAGATAGGAGGGTAACAGTGATGAGGAGGGGGCTGTAGAGTAGATAGCAGGGTAACAGTGATGGGGAGGGGGCTATTGAGTAGATAGCAGGGTAACAGTGATGGGGAGGGGGCTGTAGAGTATGCAGATAGCAGGGTAACAGTGATGAGGAGGGGGCTGTAGAGTAGATTGCAGGGTAACAGTGTTGAGGAGGGGGCTATAGAGTAGATAGCAGGGTAACAGTGATGGGGAGGGGGCTATAGAGTAGATAGCAGGGTAACAGTGATGGGGAGGGGGCTGTAGAGTAGATAGCAGGGTAACAGTGATGGGAAGGGGCTGTAGAGTAGATAGCAGGGTAACAGTGATGGGGAGGGGGCTATAGAGTAGATAGCAGGGTAACAGTGATGGGGAGGGGGCTGTAGAGTAGATAGCAGGGTAACAGTGATGAGGAGGGGGCTATAGAGTAGATAGCAGGGTAACAGTGATGGGGAGGGGGCTATAGAGTAGATAGCAGGGTAACAGTGATGGGGAGGGGGCTGTAGAGTAGATAGCAGGGTAACAGTGATGGGAA
Organism: Leptodactylus fuscus; assembly: GCF_031893055.1. Taxonomy (NCBI): domain Eukaryota; kingdom Metazoa; phylum Chordata; class Amphibia; order Anura; family Leptodactylidae; genus Leptodactylus; species Leptodactylus fuscus. The sequence goes on along the minus strand of NC_134268.1, from coordinate 3,743,285 downwards.
GGGGGCTGTAGAGTAGATAGCAGGGTAACAGTGATGGGGAGGGGGCTATAGAGTAGATAGCAGGGTAACAGTGATGGGGAGGGGGCTATAGAGTAGATAGCAGGGTAAGAGTGATGGGGAGGGGGCTATAGAGTAGATAGCAGGGTAAGACTGATGGGGAGGGGGCTGTAGAGTAGATAGCAGGGTAACAGTGATGGGGAGGGGGCTGTAGAGTAGATAGCAGGGTAACAGTGTTGAGGAGGGGGCTGTAGAGTAGATAGCAGTGGTAACAGTGATGGGGAGGGGGCTGTAGAGTAGATAGCAGGGTAACAGTGATGAGGAGGGGGCTGTAGAGTAGATAGCAGGGTAAGAGTGATGGGGAGGGGGCTATAGAGTAGATAGCAGGGTAACAGTGATGGGGAGGGGGCTATAGAGTAGATAGCAGGGTAAGAGTGATGGGGAGGGGGCTATAGAGTAGATAGCAGGGTAAGACTGATGGGGAGGGGGCTGTAGAGTAGATAGCAGGGTAACAGTGATGGGGAGGGGGCTGTAGAGTAGATAGCAGGGTAACAGTGATGGGGAGGGGGCTGTAGAGTAGATAGCAGGGTAACAGTGATGGGGAGGGGGCTATAGAGTAGATAGCAGGGTAACAGTGATGGGGAGGGGGCTGTAGAGTAGATAGCAGGGTAACAGTGATGGGGAGGGGGCTATAGAGTAGATTGCAGGGTAACAGTGATGGGGAGGGGGCTGTAGAGTAGATAGCAGGGTAAGAGTGATGAGGAGGGGGCTGTAGAGTAGATAGGAGGGTAACAGTGATGAGGAGGGGGCTGTAGAGTAGATAGCAGGGTAACAGTGATGGGGAGGGGGCTATAGAGTAGATTGCAGGGTAACAGTGATGGGGAGGGGGGCTGTAGAGTAGATAGCAGGGTAACAGTGATGGGAGGGGTCTATAGAGTAGATAGCAGGGTAACAGTGATGGGGAGGGGGCTGTAGAGTAGATAGCAGGGTAACAGTGATGGGGAGGGGGCTGTAGAGTAGATAGCAGGGTAACAGTGATGAGGAGGGGGCTGTAGAGTAGATAGGAGGGTAACAGTGATGAGGAGGGGGCTGTAGAGTAGATAGCAGGGTAACAGTGATGGGGAGGGGGCTATAGAGTAGATAGCAGGGTAACAGTGATGGGGGAGGGGGCTGTAGAGTATGCAGATAGCAGGGTAACAGTGATGAGGAGGGGGCTGTAGAGTAGATTGCAGGGTAACAGTGTTGAGGAGGGGGCTATAGAGTAGATAGCAGGGTAACAGTGATGGGGAGGGGGCTATAGAGTAGATAGCAGGGTAACAGTGATGGGGAGGGGGCTGTAGAGTAGATAGCAGGGTAACAGTGATGGGAAGGGGGCTGTAGAGTAGATAGCAGGGTAACAGTGATGGGGAGGGGGCTATAGAGTAGATAGCAGGGTAACAGTGATGGGGAGGGGGCTGTAGAGTAGATAGCAGGGTAACAGTGATGAGGAGGGGCTATAGAGTAGATAGCAGGGTAACAGTGATGGGGAGGGGGCTATAGAGTAGATAGCAGGGTAACAGTGATGGGGAGGGGGCTGTAGAGTAGATAGCAGGGTAACAGTGATGGGAAGGGGGCTGTAGAGTAGATAGCAGGGTAACAGTGATGGGGAGGGGGCTATAGAGTAGATAGCAGGGTAACAGTGATGGGGAGGGGGGCTGTAGAGTAGATAGCAGGGTAAGAGTGATGGGGAGGGGGCTATAGAGTAGATAGCAGGGTAACAGTGTTTAGGAGGGGGCTATAGAGTAGATAGCAGGGTAACAGTGATGAGGAGGGGGCAGTAGAGTAGATAGCAGGGTAAGAGTGATGGGAAGGGGGCTGTAGAGTAGATAGCAGGGTAACAGTGATGGGGAGGGGGCTATAGAGTAGATAGCAGGGTAACAGTGATGGGGAGGGGCTGTAGAGTAGATAGCAGGTAACAGTGATGGGGAGGGGGCTATAGAGTAGATAGCAGGGTAACAGTGTTGAGGAGGGGGCTATAGAGTAGATAGCAGGTAACAGTGATGGGGAGGGGGCTATAGAGTAGATAGCAGGATAACAGTGATGGGGAGGGGGCTGTAGAGTATGTAGATAGCTGGGTAACAGTGGTGGGGAGGAGGCTGTAGAGTAGATAGCAGGGTAAGAGTGATGGGGAGGGGGCTATAGAGTAGATAGCAGGGTAACAGTGTTGAGGAGGGGCTATAGAGTAGATAGCAGGGTAACAGTGATGGGGGGGGGGGCTGTAGAGTAGATAGCAGGGTCACAGTGATGGGGAGGGGGCAATAGAGTAGATAGCAGGGTAACAGTGATGGGGGAGGGGGCAGTAAAGTTGATAGCAGGGTAACAGTGATGGGGGGGCTGTAGAGTAGATAGCAGGGTAACAGTGAAGGGGAGGGGGCTGTAGAGTAGATAGCAGGGTAACAGTGTTGAGGAGGGGGCTGTAGAGTAGATAGCAGGGTAACAGTGATGGGGAGGGGCTGTAGAGTTGATAGCAGGGTAACAGTGATGGGGAGGGGGCTGTAGAGTTGATAGCAGGGTAACAGTGATGGGGGGCTGTAGAGTAGATAGCAGGGTAACAGTGAAGGGGAGGGGGCTGTAGAGTAGATAGCAGGGTAACAGTGAAGGGGAGGGGGCTGTAGAGTAGATAGCAGGGTAACAGTGATGGGGAGGGGGCTGTAGAGTAGATAGCAGGGTAACAGTGATGGGGAGGGGGCTATAGAGTAGATTGCAGGGTAACAGTGATGGGGAGGGGGCTGTAGAGTAGATAGCAGGGGTAAGAGTGATGAGGAGGGGGCTGTAGAGTAGATAGGAGGGTAACAGTGATGAGGAGGGGGCTGTAGAGTAGATAGCAGGGTAACAGTGATGGGGAGGGGGCTATAGAGTAGATTGCAGGGTAACAGTGATGGGGAGGGGGCTGTAGAGTAGATAGCAGGGTAACAGTGATGGGAGGGGTCTATAGAGTAGATAGCAGGGTAACAGTGATGGGGAGGGGGCTGTAGAGTAGATAGCAGGGTAACAGTGATGGGGAGGGGGCTGTAGAGTAGATAGCAGGGGTAACAGTGATGAGGAGGGGGCTGTAGAGTAGATAGGAGGGTAACAGTGATGAGGAGGGGGCTGTAGAGTAGATAGCAGGGTAACAGTGATGGGGAGGGGGCTATAGAGTAGATAGCAGGGTAACAGTGATGGGGAGGGGGCTGTAGAGTATGCAGATAGCAGGGTAACAGTGATGAGGAGGGGGCTGTAGAGTAGATTGCAGGGTAACAGTGTTGAGGAGGGGCTATAGAGTAGATAGCAGGGTAACAGTGATGGGGAGGGGGCTATAGAGTAGATAGCAGGGTAACAGTGATGGGGAGGGGGCTGTAGAGTAGATAGCAGGGTAACAGTGATGGGAAGGGGGCTGTAGAGTAGATAGCAGGGTAACAGTGATGGGGAGGGGGCTATAGAGTAGATAGCAGGGGTAACAGTGATGGGGAGGGGGCTGTAGAGTAGATAGCAGGGTAACAGTGATGAGGAGGGGGCTATAGAGTAGATAGCAGGGTAACAGTGATGGGGAGGGGGCTATAGAGTAGATAGCAGGGTAACAGTGATGGGGAGGGGGCTGTAGAGTAGATAGCAGGGTAACAGTGATGGGAAGGGGGCTGTAGAGTAGATAGCAGGGTAACAGTGATGGGGAGGGGGCTATAGAGTAGATAGCAGGGTAACAGTGATGGGGAGGGGGCTGTAGAGTAGATAGCAGGGTAAGAGTGATGGGGAGGGGGCTATAGAGTAGATAGCAGGGTAACAGTGTTTAGGAGGGGGCTATAGAGTAGATAGCAGGGGTAACAGTGATGAGGAGGGGGCAGTAGAGTAGATAGCAGGGTAACAGTGATGGGGAGGGGCTGTAGAGTAGATAGCAGGTAACAGTGATGGGGAGGGGGCTATAGAGTAGATAGCAGGGTAACAGTGTTGAGGAGGGGGCTATAGAGTAGATAGCAGGTAACAGTGATGGGGAGGGGGCTATAGAGTAGATAGCAGGATAACAGTGATGGGGAGGGGGCTGTAGAGTATGTAGATAGCTGGGTAACAGTGGTGGGGAGGAGGCTGTAGAGTAGATAGCAGGGTAAGAGTGATGGGGAGGGGGCTATAGAGTAGATAGCAGGGTAACAGTGTTGAGGAGGGGGCTATAGAGTAGATAGCAGGGTAACAGTGATGGGGGGGGGGCTGTAGAGTAGATAGCAGGGTCACAGTGATGGGGAGGGGGCAATAGAGTAGATAGCAGGGTAACAGTGATGGGGAGGGGGCTGTAGAGTTGATAGCAGGGGTAACAGTGATGGGGGGGCTGTAGAGTAGATAGCAGGGTAACAGTGAAGGGGAGGGGGCTGTAGAGTAGATAGCAGGGTAACAGTGTTGAGGAGGGGGCTGTAGAGTAGATAGCAGGGTAACAGTGATGGGGAGGGGCTGTAGAGTTGATAGCAGGGTAACAGTGATGGGGAGGGGGCTGTAGAGTTGATAGCAGGGTAACAGTGATGGGGGGGCTGTAGAGTAGATAGCAGGGTAACAGTGAAGGGGAGGGGGCTGTAGAGTAGATAGCAGGGTAACAGTGTTGAGGAGGGGGCTGTAGAGTAGATAGCAGGGGTAACAGTGATGGGGAGGGGGCTGTAGAGTAGATAGCAGGTAACAGTGATGGGGAGGGGCTGTAGAGTAGATAGCAGGGTAACAGTGATGGGGAGGGGGCTGTAGAGTAGATAGCAGGGTAAGAGTGATGGGAGGGGGCTGTAGAGTAGATAGCAGGGTAAGAGTGATAGTGAGTGGGGCTATAGAGTAGATAGCAGGGTAACAGTGATGGGGAGGGGGCTGTAGAGTAGATAGCAGGGTAACAGTGATGGGGAGGGGGCTGTAGAGTAGATAGCAGGGTAACAGTGATGAGGGAGGGGTCTATAGAGTTGATAGCAGGGTAACAGTGATGGGGAGGGGGCTATAGAGTAGATAGCAGGGTAACAGTGATGGGGAGGGGTCTATAGAGTAGATAGCAGGGTAACAGTGATGAGGAGGGGGCTATAGAGTAGATAGCAGGGTAACAGTGATGGGGAGGGGGCTATAGAGTAGATAGCAGGGTAACAGTGATGGGGAGGGGGCTGTAGAGTAGATAGCAGGGTAACAGTGATGGGAAGGGGGCTGTAGAGTAGATAGCAGGGTAACAGTGATGGGGAGGGGGCTATAGAGTAGATAGCAGGGTAACAGTGATGGGGAGGGGGCTGTAGAGTAGATAGCAGGGTAAGAGTGATGGGGAGGGGGCTATAGAGTAGATAGCAGGGTAACAGTGTTTAGGAGGGGGCTATAGAGTAGATAGCAGGGTAACAGTGATGAGGAGGGGGGCAGTAGAGTAGATAGCAGGGTAACAGTGATGGGGAGGGGCTGTAGAGTAGATAGCAGGTAACAGTGATGGGGAGGGGGCTATAGAGTAGATAGCAGGGTAACAGTGTTGAGGAGGGGGCTATAGAGTAGATAGCAGGTAACAGTGATGGGGAGGGGGCTATAGAGTAGATAGCAGGATAACAGTGATGGGGAGGGGGCTGTAGAGTATGTAGATAGCAGGGTAACAGTGGTGGGGAGGAGGCTGTAGAGTAGATAGCAGGGTAAGAGTGATGGGGAGGGGGCTATAGAGTAGATAGCAGGGTAACAGTGTTGAGGAGGGGGCTATAGAGTAGATAGCAGGGTAACAGTGATGGGGGGGGGGGGCTGTAGAGTAGATAGCAGGGTAACAGTGATGGGGAGGGGGCTGTATAGTAGATAGCAGGGTAACAGTGATGGGGGGGCTGTAGAGTAGATAGCAGGGTAACAGTGAAGGGGAGGGGGCTGTAGAGTAGATAGCAGGGTAACAGTGTTGAGGAGGGGGCTGTAGAGTAGATAGCAGGGTAACAGTGATGGGGAGGGGCTGTAGAGTTGATAGCAGGGTAACAGTGATGGGGAGGGGGCTGTAGAGTTGATAGCAGGGTAACAGTGATGGGGGGCTGTAGAGTAGATAGCAGGGTAACAGTGAAGGGGAGGGGGCTGTAGAGTAGATAGCAGGGTAACAGTGTTGAGGAGGGGGCTGTAGAGTAGATAGCAGGGTAACAGTGATGGGGAGGGGGCTGTAGAGTAGATAGCAGGGTAACAGTGATGGGGAGGGGCTGTAGAGTAGATAGCAGGGTAACAGTGATGGGGAGGGGGGCTATAGAGTAGATAGCAGGGTAACAGTGATGGAGAGGGGCTGTAGAGTAGATAGCAGGGTAACAGTGATGGGGAGGGGCTGTAGAGTAGATAGCAGGGTAACAGTGATGGGGAGGGGGCTGTAGAGTAGATAGCAGGGTAACAGTGATGGGGAGGGGGCTGTAGAGTAGATAGCAGGGTAGCAGTGATGGGGAGGGGGCTATAGAGTAGATAGCAGGGTAACAGTGATGGGGAGGGGCTGTAGAGTAGATAGCAGGGTCACAGTGATGGGGAGGGGGGCAATAGAGTAGATAGCAGGGTAACAGTGATGGGGAGGGGGCTGTAGAGTAGATAGCAGGGTAACAGTGATGGGGAGGGGCTGTAGAGTAGATAGCAGGGTAACAGTGATGGGGAGGGGGCTATAGAGTAGATAGCAGGGTAACAGTGATGGGGAGGGGGCTGTAGAGTAGATAGCAGGGTAACAGTGATGGGGAGGGGCTGTAGAGTAGATAGCAGGGTAACAGTGATGGGGAGGGGCTGTAGAGTAGATAGCAGGGTAACAGTGATGGGGAGGGGGCTGTAGAGTAGATAGCAGGGGTAGCAGTGATGGGGAGGGGGCTATAGAGTAGATAGCAGGGTAACAGTGATGGGAGGGGGCTGTAGAGTAGATAGCAGGGTCACAGTGATGGGGAGGGGGCAATAGAGTAGATAGCAGGGTAACAGTGATGGGGAGGGGCTGTAGAGTTGATAGCAGGGTAACAGTGATGGGGGGGCTGTAGAGTAGATAGCAGGGTAACAGTGAAGGGGAGGGGGCTGTAGAGTAGATAGCAGGGTAACAGTGTTGAGGAGGGGGCTGTAGAGTAGATAGCAGGGTAACAGTGATGGGGAGGGGCTGTAGAGTTGATAGCAGGGTAACAGTGATGGGGAGGGAGCTGTAGAGTTGATAGCAGGGTAACAGTGATGGGGGGGCTGTAGAGTAGATAGCAGGGTAACAGTGAAGGGAGGTGGCTGTAGAGTAGATAGCAGGGGTAACAGTGTTGAGGAGGGGGCTGTAGAGTAGATAGCAGGGTAACAGTGATGGGGAGGGGGCTGTAGAGTAGATAGCAGGGTAACAGTGATGGGGAGGGGCTGTAGAGTAGATAGCCGGGTAACAGTGATGGGGAGGGGGCTATAGAGTAGATAGCAGGGTAACAGTGATGGAGAGGGGCAGTAGAGTAGATAGCAGGGTAACAGTGATGGGGAGGGGCTGTAGAGTAGATAGCAGGGTAACAGTGATGGGGAGGGGCTGTAGAGTAGATAGCAGGGTAGCAGTGATGGGGAGGGGGCTATAGAGTAGATAGCAGGGGTAACAGTGATGGGGAGGGGCTGTAGAGTAGATAGCAGGGGTAGCAGTGATGGGGAGGGGGCTGTAGAGTAGATAGCAGGGTAGCAGTGATGGGGAGGGGGCTTGTAGAGTAGATAGCAGGGTACAGCTGATGGGGAGGGAGCTGTAGAGTAGATAGCAGGGTAAGAGTGATGGGGAGGGGGCTATAGAGTAGATAGCAGGGTAACAGTGTTGAGGAGGGGGCTGTAGAGTAGAAAGCAGGGTAACAGTGATGGGGAGGGGGCTATAGAGTAGATAGCAGGGTAACAGTGATGGGGAGGGGGCTGTAGAGTAGATAGCAGGGTAAGAGTGATGGGGAGGGGGCTGTAGAGTAGATAGCAGGGTAAGAGTGATGGGGAGGGGTCTATAGAGTAGATAGCAGGGTAACAGTGATGGGGAGGGGGCTGTAGAGTAGATAGCAGGGTAACAGTGATGGGGAGGGGGCTGTAGAGTAGATAGCAGGGTAAGAGTGATGGGGAGGGGTCTATAGAGTAGATAGCAGGGTAACAGTGATGGGGAGGGGGCTGTAGAGTAGATAGCAGGGTAACAGTGATGGGGAGGGGGCTATAGAGTAGATAGCAGGGTAAGAGTGATGGGGAGGGGCTGTAGAGTAGATAGCAGGGTAACAGTGATGGAGAGGGGGCTGTAGAGTAGATAGCAGGGTAACAGTGATGGGGAGGGGGCTATAGAGTAGATAGCAGGGTAACAGTGTTGAGGAGGGGGCTATAGAGTAGATAGCAGGGTAACAGTGTTGAGGAGGGGGCTATAGAGTAGATAGCAGGTAACAGTGATAGGGAGGGGGCTATAGAGTAGATAGCAGGGTAACAGTGATGGGGAGGGGGCTGTAGAGTATGTAGATAGCAGGGTAACAGTGGTGGGGAGGGGGCTGTAGAGTAGATAGCAGGGTAAGAGTGATGGGGAGGGGGCTATAGAGTAGATAGCAGGGTAACAGTGTTGAGGAGGGGGCTATAGAGTAGATAGCAGGGTAACAGTGATGGGGAGGGGCTGTAGAGTAGATAGCAGGGTAACAGTGATGGGGAGGGGGCTGTAGAGTAGATAGCAGGGTAACAGTGATGGGGGGGGCTGTAGAGTAGATAGCAGGGTAACAGTGATGGGGAGGGGGCTGTAGAGTATGTAGATAGCAGGGTAACAGTGATGGGGAGGGGGCTGTAGAGTAGATAGCAGGGTAACAGTGATGGGGAGGGGGCTATAGAGTAGATAGCAGGGTAACAGTGATGGGGAGGGGGCTGTAGAGTAGATAGCAGGGTAACAGTGATGGGGAGGGGGCTGTAGAGTAGATAGCAGGGTAACAGTGATGGGGAGGGGGCTGTAGAGAAGATAGCAGGGTAACAGTGATGGGGAGGGGGCTATAGAGTAGATAGCAGGGTAACAGTGATGGGGAGGGGGCTGTAGAGTAGATAGCAGGGTAAGAGTGATGGGGAGGGGGCTATAGAGTAGATAGCAGGGTAACAGTGTTTAGGAGGGGGCTATAGAGTAGATAGCAGGGTAACAGTGATGAGGAGGGGGCAGTAGAGTAGATAGCAGGGTAACAGTGATGGGGAGGGGCTGTAGAGTAGATAGCAGGTAACAGTGATGGGGAGGGGGCTATAGAGTAGATAGCAGGGTAACAGTGTTGAGGAGGGGGCTATAGAGTAGATAGCAGGTAACAGTGATGGGGAGGGGGCTGTAGAGTAGATAGCAGGGTAAGAGTGATGGGGAGGGGGCTATAGAGTAGATAGCAGGGTATCAGTGTTGAGGAGGGGGCTATAGAGTAGATAGCAGGGTAACAGTGATGGGGAGGGGCTGTAGAGTAGATAGCAGGGTAACAGTGATGGGGGGGCTGTAGAGTAGATAGCAGGGGTAACAGTGATGGGGAGGGGGCTGTAGAGTAGATAGCAGGGTAAGAGTGATGGGGAGGGGGCTATAGAGTAGATAGCAGGGTAAGAGTGTTGAGGAGGGGGCTGTAGAGTAGATAGCATGGTCACAGTGATGGGGAGGGGGCTATAGAGTAGATAGCAGGGTAACAGTGGTGGGGAGGGGGCTGTAGAGTAGATAGCAGGGTAAGAGTGATGGGGAGGGGGCTATAGAGTAGATAGCAGGGTAACAGTGTTGAGGAGGGGGCTATAGAGTAGATAGCAGGGTAACAGTAATGGGGAGGGGCTGTAGAGTAGATAGCCAGGGTAACAGTGATGGGGGGGCTGTAGAGTAGATAGCAGGGTAACAGTGATGGGGAGGGGGCTATAGAGTAGATAGCAGGGTAAGAGTGTTGAGGAGGGGGCTGTAGAGTAGATAGCATGGTCACAGTGATGGGGAGGGGGCTATAGAGTAGATAGCAGGGTAACAGTGATGGGGAGGGGGCTGCTAGAGTAGATAGCAGGGTAAGAGTGATGGGGGAGGGGGCTATAGAGTAGATAGCAGGGTAACAGTGTTTGGGAGGGGGCTATAGAGTAGATAGCAGGGTAACAGTGATGGGGAGGGGGCTGTAGAGTAGATAGCAGGGTAACAGTGATGGGGGGTGCTGTAGAGTAGATAGCAGGGTAAGAGTGATGGGGAGGGGGCTATAGAGTAGATAGCAGGGTAAGAGTGTTGAGGGGGGGGCTGTAGAGTAGATAGCAGGGTAACAGTGATGGGGAGGGGGCTGTAGAGTAGATAGCAGGGTAACAGTGATGGGGAGGGGGCTATAGAGTAGATAGCAGGGTAACAGTGATGGGGAGGGGCTGTAGAGTAGATAGCAGGGTAGCAGTGATGGGGAGGGGGCTGTAGAGTAGATAGCAGGGTAACAGTGATGGGGAGGGAGCTGTAGAGTAGATAGCAGGGTAAGAGTGATGGGGAGGGGGCTATAGAGTAGATAGCAGGGTAACAGTGTTGAGGAGGGGGCTGTAGAGTAGAAAGCAGGGTAACAGTGATGGGGAGGGGGCTATAGAGTAGATAGCAGGGTAACAGTGATGGGGAGGGGCTGTAGAGTAGATAGCAGGGTAAGAGTGATGGGGAGGGGTCTATAGAGTAGATAGCAGGGTAACAGTGATGGTGAGGGGGCTGTAGAGTAGATAGCAGGGTAAGAGTGATGGGGAGGGGGCTATAGAGTAGATAGCAGGGTAACAGTTTTGAGGAGGGGGCTGTAGAGTAGAAAGCAGGGTAACAGTGATGGGGAGGGGGCTATAGAGTAGATAGCAGGGTAACAGTGATGAGGAGGGGGCTGTAGAGTTGATAGCAGGGTAAGAGTGATGGGGAGGGGTCTATAGAGTAGATAGCAGGGTAACAGTGATGGGGAGGGGGCTGTAGAGTAGATAGCAGGGGTAACAGTGATGGGGAGGGGGCTATAGAGAGTAGATAGCAGGGTAACAGTGATGGGGAGGCTGTAGAGTAGATAGCAGGGTAACAGTGATGGGGAGGGGGCTATAGAGTAGATAGCAGGGTAACAGTGATGGGGAGGGGGCTGTAGAGTAGATAGCAGGGTAACAGTGATGGGGAGGGGGCTGTAGAGTAGATAGCAGGGTAACAGTGATGGGGAGGGGGCTGTAGAGAAGATAGCAGGGTAACAGTGATGGGGAGGGGGCTATAGAGTAGATAGCAGGGTAACAGTGATGGGGAGGGGGGCTGTAGAGTAGATAGCAGGGTAAGAGTGATGGGGAGGGGGCTATAGAGTAGATAGCAGGGTAACAGTGTTTAGGAGGGGGCTATAGAGTAGATAGCAGGGTAACAGTGATGAGGAGGGGGCAGTAGAGTAGATAGCAGGGTAACAGTGATGGGGAGGGGCTGTAGAGTAGATAGCAGGTAACAGTGATGGGGAGGGGGCTATAGAGTAGATAGCAGGGTAACAGTGTTGAGGAGGGGGCTATAGAGTAGATAGCAGGTAACAGTGATGGGGAGGGGGCTGTAGAGTAGATAGCAGGGTAAGAGTGATGGGGAGGGGGCTATAGAGTAGATAGCAGGGTATCAGTGTTGAGGAGGGGGCTATAGAGTAGATAGCAGGGTAACAGTGATGGGGAGGGGCTGTAGAGTAGATAGCAGGGTAACAGTGATGGGGGGGCTGTAGAGTAGATAGCAGGGTAACAGTGATGGGGAGGGGGCTGTAGAGTAGATAGCAGGGTAAGAGTGATGGGGAGGGGGCTATAGAGTAGATAGCAGGGTAAGAGTGTTGAGGAGGTGGCTGTAGAGTAGATAGCATGGTCACAGTGATGGGGAGGGGGCTATAGAGTAGATAGCAGGGTAACAGTGGTGGGGAGGGGGCTGTAGAGTAGATAGCAGGGTAAGAGTGATGGGGAGGGGGCTATAGAGTAGATAGCAGGGTAACAGTGTTGAGGAGGGGGCTATAGAGTAGATAGCAGGGTAACAGTAATGGGGAGGGGCTGTAGAGTAGATAGCAGGGTAACAGTGATGGGGGGGCTGTAGAGTAGATAGCAGGGTAACAGTGATGGGGAGGGGGCTATAGAGTAGATAGCAGGGTAAGAGTGTTGAGGAGGGGGCTGTAGAGTAGATAGCATGGTCACAGTGATGGGGAGGGGGCTATAGAGTAGATAGCAGGGTAACAGTGATGGGGAGGGGGCTGTAGAGTAGATAGCAGGGTAAGAGTGATGGGGAGGGGGCTATAGAGTAGATAGCAGGGTAACAGTGTTTGGGAGGGGGCTATAGAGTAGATAGCAGGGGTAACAGTGATGGGGAGGGGGCTGTAGAGTAGATAGCAGGGTAACAGTGATGGGGGGGCTGTAGAGTAGATAGCAGGGTAAGAGTGATGGGGAGGGGGCTATAGAGTAGATAGCAGGGTAAGAGTGTTGAGGGGGGGGGCTGTAGAGTAGATAGCAGGGGTAACAGTGATGGGGAGGGGGCTGTAGAGTAGATAGCAGGGTAACAGTGATGGGGAGGGGGCTATAGAGTAGATAGCAGGGTAACAGTGATGGGGAGGGGCTGTAGAGTAGATAGCAGGGTAGCAGTGATGGGGAGGGGGCTGTAGAGTAGATAGCAGGGTAACAGTGATGGGGAGGGAGCTGTAGAGTAGATAGCAGGGTAAGAGTGATGGGGAGGGGGCTATAGAGTAGATAGCAGGGTAACAGTGTTGAGGAGGGGGCTGTAGAGTAGAAAGCAGGGTAACAGTGATGGGGAGGGGGCTATAGAGTAGATAGCAGGGTAACAGTGATGGGGAGGGGCTGTAGAGTAGATAGCAGGGTAAGAGTGATGGGGAGGGGTCTATAGAGTAGATAGCAGGGTAACAGTGATGGTGAGGGGGCTGTAGAGTAGATAGCAGGGTAAGAGTGATGGGGAGGGGGCTATAGAGTAGATAGCAGGGTAACAGTTTTGAGGAGGGGGCTGTAGAGTAGAAAGCAGGGTAACAGTGATGGGGAGGGGGCTATAGAGTAGATAGCAGGGTAACAGTGTGAGGAGGGGGCTGTAGAGTTGATAGCAGGGTAAGAGTGATGGGGAGGGGGTCTATAGAGTAGATAGCAGGGTAACAGTGATGGGGAGGGGGCTGTAGAGTAGATAGCAGGGTAACAGTGATGGGGAGGGGGCTATAGAGTAGATAGCAGGGTAACATTGATGGGGAGGGGGCTGTAGAGTAGATAGCAGGGTAACAGTGATGGGGAGGGGGCTATAGAGTAGATTGCAGGGTAACAGTGATGGGGAGGGGGCTGTAGAGTAGATAGCAGGGTAACAGTGATGGGGAGGGGTCTATAGAGTAGATAGCAGGGTAACAGTGATGGGGAGGGGGCTGTAGAGTAGATAGCAGGGTAACAGTGATGGGGAGGGGGCTGTAGAGTAGATAGGAGGGTAACAGTGATGAGGAGGGGGCTGTAGAGTAGATAGCAGGGTAACAGTGATGGGGAGGGGGCTATAGAGTAGATAGCAGGGTAACAGTGATGGGGAGGGGGCTGTAGAGTAGATAGCAGGGTAAGAGTGATGGGGAGGGGGTTGTAGAGTAGATAACAGGGTAACAGTGATGGGGAGGGGGCTGTAGAGTAGATAGCAGGGTAACAGTGATGAGGAGGGGGCTGTAGAGTATATAGATAGCAGGGTAACAGTGATGAGGAGGGGGCTGTAGAGTAGATAGCAGGGTAACAGTGTTGAGGAGGGGGCTGTAGAGTAGATAGCAGGGTAACAGTGATGAGGAGGGGGGCTGTAGAGTAGATAGCAGGGTAACAGTGTTGAGGAGGGGGCTGTAGAGTAGATAGCAGGGGTAACAGTGATGGGGAGGGGGCTATAGAGTAGATAGCAGGGTAACAGTGATGAGGAGGGGGCTGTAGAGTAGATAGCAGGGTAACAGTGTTGAGGAGGGGGGCTGTAGAGTAGATAGCAGGGTAACAGTGATGGGGAGGGGGCTGTAGAGTAGATAGCAGGGTAACAGTGTTGAGGAGGGGGCTGTAGAGTAGATAGCAGGGTAAAAGTGATGAGGAGGGGGCTGTAGAGTAGATAGCAGGGTAACAGTGTTGAGGAGGGGGCTGTAGAGTAGATAGCAGGGTAACAGTGATGGGGAGGGGGCTGTAGAGTAGATAGCAGGGTAACAGTGATGGGCAGGGGGCTGTAGAGTATGTAGATAGCAGGGTAACAGTGATGGGGAGGGGGCTGTAGAGTAGATAGCAGGGTAACAGTGTTGAGGAGGGGGCTGTAGAGTAGATAGCAGGGGTAACAGTGATGGGGAGGGGGCTGTAGAGTAGATAGCAGGGTAACAGTGATGGGGAGGGGGCTGTAGAGTAGATAGCAGGGTAACAGTGATGAGGAGGGGGCTGTAGAGTATGTAGATAGCAGGGTAACAGTGATGAGGAGGGGGCTGTAGAGTAGATAGCAGGGTAAATGTGTTGAGGAGGGGGCTGTAGAGTAGATAGCAGGGTAACAGTGATGGGGAGGGGGCTGTAGAGTAGATAGCAGGGTAACAGTGATGAGGAGGGGGCTGTAGAGTAGATAGCAGGGGTAACAGTGATGGGGAGGGGGCTGTATAGTAGATAGCAGGGTAACAGTGATGGGGAGGGGGCTGTAGAGTAGATAGCAGGGTAACAGTGATGGGGAGGGGGCTGTAGAGTAGATAGCAGGGTAACAGTGATGGGGAGGGGGCTATAGAGTAGATAGCAGGGTAACAGTGATGGGGAGGGGGCTGTAGAGTAGATAGCAGGGTAACAGTGTTGAGGAGGGGCTGTAGAGTAGATAGCAGGGTAACAGTGATGGTGAGGGGGCTGTAGAGTAGATAGCAGGGTAACAGTGATGAGGAGGGGGCTGTAGAGTAGATAGCAGGGTAACAGTGATGGGGAGGGGGCTGTAGAGTAGATAGCAGGGTAACAGTGTTGAGGAGGGGGCTGTAGAGTAGATAGCAGGGTAAGAGGGATGGGGAGGGGGCTATAGAGTAGATAGCAGGGTAACAGTGATGGGGAGGGGGCTGTAGAGTAGATAGCAGGGTAACAGTGATGGGGGAGGGGGCTGTAGAGTAGATAGCAGGGTAACAGTGATGGGGAGGGGGCTATAGAATAGATAGCAGGGTAACAGTGATGGGGAGGGGGCTGTAGAGTAGATAGCAGGGTAACAGTGATGGGGAGGGGGCTGTAGAGTAGATAGCAGGGTAACAGTGATGGGGAGGGGGCTATAGAGTAGATAGCAGGGTAACAGTGATGAGGAGGGGGCTGTAGAGTAGATAGCAGGGTAACAGTGATGGGGAGGGGCTATAGAGTAGATAGCATGGTAACAGTGATGGGGAGGGGGCTGTAGAGTAGATAGCAGGGTAACAGTGATGGGGAGGGGGCTATAAAGTAGATAGCAGGGTAACAGTGATGGGGAGGGGGCTGTAGAGTAGATAGCAGGGTAACAGTGATGGGGAGGGGTCTATAGAGTAGATAGCAGGGTAACAGTGATGGGGAGGGGGCTGTAGAGTAGATATCAGGGTAACAGTGATGGGGAGGGGGCTGTAGAGTAGATAGCAGGGGTAACAGTGATGAGGAGGGGGCTGTAGAGTAGATAGGAGGGTAACAGTGATGAGGAGGGGGCTGTAGAGTAGATAGCAGGGTAAAAGTGATGGGGAGGGGGCTATAGAGTAGATAGCAGGGTAACAGTGATGGGGAGGGGGCTGTAGAGTAGATAGCAGGGTAAGAGTGATGGGGAGGGGGTTGTAGAGTAGATAACAGGGTAACAGTGATGGGGAGGGGGCTGTAGAGTAGATAGCAGGGTAACAGTGATGGGGAGGGGGCTGTAGAGTAGATAGCAGGGTAACAGTGATGAGGAGGGGGCTTTAGAGTATGTAGATAGCAGGGTAACAGTGATGAGGAGGGGGCTGTAGAGTAGATAGCAGGGTAACAGTGTTGAGGAGGGGGCTGTAGAGTAGATAGCAGGGTAACAGTGATGGGGAGGGGGCTGTAGAGTAGATAGCAGGGTAAGAGTGATGGGGAGGGGGCTATAGAGTAGATAGCAGGGTAACAGTGATGGGGAGGGGGCTATAGAGTAGATAGCAGGGTAAGAGTGATGGGGAGGGGGCTATAGAGTAGATAGCAGGGTAAGACTGATGGGGAGGGGGCTGTAGAGTAGATAGCAGGGTAACAGTGATGGGGAGGGGGCTGTAGAGTAGATAGCAGGGTAACAGTGATGGGGAGGGGGCTGTAGAGTAGATAGCAGGGTAACAGTGATGGGGAGGGGGCTATAGAGTAGATAGCAGGGTAACAGTGATGGGGAGGGGGCTGTAGAGTAGATAGCAGGGTAACAGTGATGGGGAGGGGGCTATAGAGTAGATTGCAGGGTAACAGTGACGGGGAGGGGGCTGTAGAGTAGATAGCAGGGTAACAGTGATGGGGAGGGGTCTATAGAGTAGATAGCAGGGTAACAGTGATGGGGAGGGGGCTGTAGAGTAGATAGCAGGGTAACAGTGATGGGGAGGGGGCTGTAGAGTAGATAGCAGGGTAACAGTGATTAGGAGGGGGCTGTAGAGTAGATAGGAGGGTAACAGTGATGAGGAGGGGGCTGTAGAGTAGATAGCAGGGTAACAGTGATGGGGAGGGGGCTATAGAGTAGATAGCAGGGTAACAGTGATGGGGAGGGGGCTGTAGAGTATGCAGATAGCAGGGTAACAGTGATGAGGAGGGGGCTGTAGAGTAGATAGCAGGGTAACAGTGTTGAGGAGGGGGCTGTAGAGTAGATAGCAGGGTAACAGTGATGGGGAGGGGGCTGTAGAGTAGATAGCAGGGTAACAGTGATGAGGAGTGGGCTGTAGAGTAGATAGCAGGGTAAGAGTGATGGGGAGGGGGCTATAGAGTAGATAGCAGGGTAACAGTGATGGGGAGGGGGCTATAGAGTAGATAGCAGGGTAAGAGTGATGGGGAGGGGGCTATAGAGTAGATAGCAGGGTAAGAGTGATGGGGAGGGGGCTGTAGAGTAGATAGCAGGGTAACAGTCATGGGGAGGGGGCTGTAGAGTAGATAGCAGGGTAACAGTGATGGGGAGGGGGCTGTAGAGTAGATAGCAGGGTAACAGTGATGAGGAGGGGGCTGTAGAGTAGATAGCAGGGTAACAGTGTTGAGGAGGGGGCTGTAGAGTAGATAGCAGGGTAACAGTGATGGGGAGGGGGCTGTAGAGTAGATAGCAGGGTAACAGTGATGGGGAGGGGGCTGTAGAGTAGATAGCAGGGTAACAGTGATGGGGAGGGGGCTGTAGAGTAGAAAGCAGGGTAACAGTGATGGGGAGGGGGCTATAGAGTAGATAGCAGGGTAACAGTGATGGGGAGGGGCTGTAGAGTTGATAGCAGGGTAAGAGTGATGGGGAGGGGTCTATAGAGTAGATAGCAGGGTAACAGTGATGGGGAGGGGGCTGTAGAGTAGATAGCAGGGTAACAGTGATGGGGAGGGGGCTATAGAGTAGATAGCAGGGTAACATTGATGGGGAGGGGCTGTAGAGTAGATAGCAGGGTAACAGTGATGGGGAGGGGGCTGTAGAGTAGATAGCAGGGTAACAGTGATGGGGAGGGGTCTATAGAGTAGATAGCAGGGTAACAGTGATGGGGAGGGGGCTGTAGAGTAGATAGCAGGGTAACAGTGATGGGGAGGGGGCTGTAGAGTAGATAGGAGGGTAACAGTGATGAGGAGGGGGCTGTAGAGTAGATAGCAGGGTAACAGTGATGGGGAGGGGGCTATAGAGTAGATAGCAGGGTAACAGTGATGGGGAGGGGTCTATAGAGTAGATAGCAGGGTAACAGTGATGGGGAGGGGGCTGTAGAGTAGATAGCAGGGTAACAGTGATGGGGAGGGGGCTGTAGAGTAGATAGCAGGGTAACAGTGATGAGGAGGGGGCTATAGAGTAGATAGCAGGGTAACAGTGATGGGGAGGGGGCTGTAGAGTAGATAACAGGGTAACAGTGATGGGGAGGGGGCTGTAGAGTAGATAGCAGGGTAACAGTGATGAGGAGGGGGCTGTAGAGTATGTAGATAGCAGGGTAACAGTGATGAGGAGGGGGCTGTAGAGTAGATAGCAGGGTAACAGTGTTGAGGAGGGGGCTGTAGAGTAGATAGCAGGGTAACAGTGATGAGGAGGGGGCTGTAGAGTAGATAGCAGGGTAACAGTGTTGAGGAGGGGGCTGTAGAGTAGATAGCAGGGTAACAGTGATGGGGAGGGGGCTATAGAGTAGATAGCAGGGTAACAGTGATGGGGAGGGGGCTGTAGAGTAGATAGCAGGGTAACAGTGTTGAGGAGGGGGCTGTAGAGTAGATAGCAGGGTAACAGTGATGGGGAGGGGGCTGTAGAGTAGATAGCAGGGTAACAGTGATGGGGAGGGGGCTGTAGAGTAGATAGCAGGGTAACAGTGATGGGCAGGGGGCTGTAGAGTATGTAGATAGCAGGGTAACAGTGATGGGGAGGGGGCTGTAGAGTAGATAGCAGGGTAACAGTGTTGAGGAGGGGGCTGTAGAGTAGATAGCAGGGTAACAGTGATGGGGAGGGGGCTGTAGAGTAGATAGCAGGGTAACAGTGATGGGGAGGGGGCTGTAGAGTAGATAGCAGGGTAACAGTGTTGAGGAGGGGGCTGTAGAGTAGATAGCAGGGTAACAGTGATGGGGAGGGGGCTGTAGAGTAGATAGCAGGGTAACAGTGTTGAGGAGGGGGCTGTAGAGTAGATAGCAGGGTAACAGTGATGGGGAGGGGGCTGTAGAGTAGATAGCAGGGTAACAGTGTTGAGGAGGGGCTGTAGAGTAGATAGCAGGGTAACAGTGATGGTGAGGGGGCTGTAGAGTAGATAGCAGGGTAACAGTGATGAGGAGGGGGCTGTAGAGTAGATAGCAGGGTAACAGTGATGGGGAGGGGGCTGTAGAGTAGATAGCAGGGTAACAGTGTTGAGGAGGGGGCTGTAGAGTAGACAGCAGGGTAAGAGGGATGGGGAGGGGGCTATAGAGTAGATAGCAGGGTAACAGTGATGGGGAGGGGGCTGTAGAGTAGATAGCAGGGTAACAGTGATGGGGAGGGGGCTATAGAGTAGATTGCAGGGTAACAGTGATGGGGAGGGGGCTGTAGAGTAGATAGCAGGGTAACAGTGATGGGGAGGGGTCTATAGAGTAGATAGCAGGGTAACAGTGATGGGGAGGGGGCTGTAGAGTAGATATCAGGGTAACAGTGATGGGGAGGGGGCTGTAGAGTAGATAGGAGGGTAACAGTGATGAGGAGGGGGCTGTAGAGTAGATAGCAGGGTAACAGTGATGGGGAGGGGGCTATAGAGTAGATAGCAGGGTAACAGTGATGGGGAGGGGGCTGTAGAGTAGATAGCAGGGTAAGAGTGATGGGGAGGGGGTTGTAGAGTAGATAACAGGGTAACAGTGATGGGGAGGGGGCTGTAGAGTAGATAGCAGGGTAACAGTGATGGGGAGGGGGCTGTAGAGTAGATAGCAGGGTAACAGTGATGAGGAGGGGGCTTTAGAGTATGTAGATAGCAGGGTAACAGTGATGAGGAGGGGGCTGTAGAGTAGATAGCAGGGTAACAGTGTTGAGGAGGGGGCTGTAGAGTAGATAGCAGGGTAACAGTGATGGGGAGGGGGCTGTAGAGTAGATAGCAGGGTAACAGTGATGAGGAGGGGGCTGTAGAGTAGATAGCAGGGTAAGAGTGATGGGGAGGGGGCTATAGAGTAGATAGCAGGGTAACAGTGATGAGGAGGGGGCTTTAGAGTATGTAGATAGCAGGGTAACAGTGATGAGGAGGGGGCTGTAGAGTAGATAGCAGGGTAACAGTGTTGAGGAGGGGGCTGTAGAGTAGATAGCAGGGTAACAGTGATGGGGAGGGGGCTGTAGAGTAGATAGCAGGGTAACAGTGATGAGGAGGGGGCTGTAGAGTAGATAGCAGGGTAAGAGTGATGGGGAGGGGGCTATAGAGTAGATAGCAGGGTAACAGTGATGGGGAGGGGGCTATAGAGTAGATAGCAGGGTAAGAGTGATGGGGAGGGGGCTATAGAGTAGATAGCAGGGTAAGACTGATGGGGAGGGGGCTGTAGAGTAGATAGCAGGGTAACAGTGATGGGGAGGGGGCTGTAGAGTAGATAGCAGGGTAACAGTGATGGGGAGGGGGCTGTAGAGTAGATAGCAGGGTAACAGTGATGGGGAGGGGGCTATAGAGTAGATAGCAGGGTAACAGTGATGGGGAGGGGGCTGTAGAGTAGATAGCAGGGTAACAGTGATGGGGAGGGGGCTATAGAGTAGATTGCAGGGTAACAGTGATGGGGAGGGGGCTGTAGAGTAGATAGCAGGGTAAGAGTGATGAGGAGGGGGCTGTAGAGTAGATAGGAGGGTAACAGTGATGAGGAGGGGGCTGTAGAGTAGATAGCAGGGTAACAGTGATGGGGAGGGGGCTATAGAGTAGATTGCAGGGTAACAGTGATGGGGAGGGGGCTGTAGAGTAGATAGCAGGGTAACAGTGATGGGGAGGGGTCTATAGAGTAGATAGCAGGGTAACAGTGATGGGGAGGGGGCTGTAGAGTAGATAGCAGGGTAACAGTGATGGGGAGGGGGCTGTAGAGTAGATAGCAGGGTAACAGTGATGAGGAGGGGGCTGTAGAGTATGCAGATAGCAGGGTAACAGTGATGGGGAGGGGGCTGTAGAGTATGCAGATAGCAGGGTAACAGTGATGAGGAGGGGGCTGTAGAGTAGATTGCAGGGTAACAGTGTTGAGGAGGGGGCTGTAGAGTAGATAGCAGGGTAACAGTGATGGGGAGGGGGCTGTAGAGTAGATAGCAGGGTAACAGTGATGAGGAGGGGGCTGTAGAGTAGATAGCAGGGTAACAGTGATGGGGAGGGGGCTATAGAGTAGATAGCAGGGTAAGAGTGATGGGGAGGGGGCTATAGAGTAGATAGCAGGGTAACAGTGATGGGGAGGGGGCTATAGAGTAGATAGCAGGGTAAGAGTGATGGGGAGGGGGCTGTAGAGTAGATAGCAGGGTAACAGTCATGGGGAGGGGGCTGTAGAGTAGATAGCAGGGTAACAGTGATGGGGAGGGGGCTGTAGAGTAGATAGCAGGGTAACAGTGATGAGGAGGGGGCTGTAGAGTAGATAGCAGGGTAACAGTGTTGAGGAGGGGGCTGTAGAGTAGATAGCAGGGTAACAGTGATGGGGAGGGGGCTGTAGAGTAGATAGCAGGGTAACAGTGATGGGGAGGGGGCTGTAGAGTAGATAGCAGGCTGTGAAGTATTTTGGATGTGTCTCTGGTGTTTTGCCCCCTGGGGTATATTATAGGGTGTATACTGTAATGTATATTTTGCCCGGAGTGTTCCTTTAAGTCTATGGCAATGTACAAGCTATTGAGTAACAGATTTTTGGACCCTCTGCTGAATCTCCCATCATGGGGCCGCCTTTGGTCGCCCCCCTCCCCCACGCTGATTGCCTCCTCTATAAATACATTGGAGCAGGAAATTTGCTTTCAAGCGTTGGCTCAGCTCCTCGTCTGCAGATAAGCGGCTGAAATCCTCCGCTATAGGTTTCTAAGGTATTACTGATATTGGAATCTAAGATGGCAGCCGTCGGGATCCCTTTAAGTATCCAAGTGGCGAGTAATTGCCTGAGTGGCTGCAATCTGTAGAGGCGGCTGCAGGTGGAGGCGAATCTGCCAACAAATCCATGTGGAACAAATCCTGTTTGGTGGAAATACGGCGACTCCGAGGAGATGGCTTTAAGTAAGAGCCTCGCACCGTCCTGGTTAATACGGCCCAGCGAGGGATTCTGGGAAAGAAGCCGCTGACTGCTGAAAGTCACTACAAGTCCCAGTATAACCAGTATGGAGCGGGGAAGGGCAGAGCCCGGAGAACATCTAATACTCACCTCACCCCCAACTGTCCAGAGAGTCTGTAGTCACATGAGAAAGGCCCAAATACAAAGAGAAAACCATTCCTTGTGAAACTAGGGAGAGATGGAGGGGGGACATATAACGTACATGAAAAATGACTGGAAATGGGCGGAGTCAACATAAAAGAGGGCGGGGCTACGCGACCAGCACCGAAATAACTAGTACAAGCTGCAAAATCATGGCCGCAAAATAGCGCCGCGTATACGATCCACACTCCCATTGAAATCAATGGGAGCGTATACGGCCCGCAAAAGCTCATGCAGCGTAGACGTGCCACATCACGCGGCACATTACTCCGTGTGAATCCTCCCTAAAGCTTCAAAACAGCACGCTAACGCGTTTCAATGCCGGTATAGATTCCTAGCCCCAGCAGATCATCAGATAGTCACTTGTGCTGTAACTACAAGGAGGTCTACACTTCTTTCCTAACTGGATAAATTCAGCAACTAGGTGTGCAGCATTCCCCCCTGGCACTGATGTATGGCCGCACGGAGGAGCGGAGGTAGAGATCTTATAAAGGTGAAGGACCACCCCTTTACTTTAGACATGGACGAATCAATGAGCTGTACCGCGCACCATCCCCTCCATCGGACGGCAGCATGTTTTCGCGCATGCACACCACTATCACCAATAGAAAGCATGGAGGCGGGACACATCTCCAATAGTGCCACCGATCTGCAGAACATAAACAAACCGTCCCAATTGCTCGCTATGCAGAAACACAAAATACTCACCTATTTTGTTGCTACAAGTGACATTGTCACATCCCAAGGCTATGGTGGAAAAGAGTGACACAAACCAGCAGAAGGGCTACGAGCAAGACGTCTAGCTATAGGGGATCACTGATCTCACATCACCAATCTACAGGATATCATGGTGCACAGCAAGATGGCAATGGAGACTGAAATGGAGGTCTATCCTCTATAGTGAGGAGTCCTGGTATTGGAGGTCTATCCTCTATAGTGAGGAGTCCTGGTATTGGAGGTCTATCCTCTATAGTGAGGAGTCCTGGTATTGGAGGTCTATCCTCTATAGTGAGGAGTCCTGGTATTGGAGGTCTATCCTCTATATAGTGATGAGTCCTGGGATGGAGGTCTATCCTCTATATAGTGAAGAGTCCTGGAATGGAGGTCTATCCTCTATATAGTGAGGGGTCCTGGAATGGAGGTCTATCCTCTATAGTGAGGAGTCCTGGAATGGAGGTCTATCCTCTATAGTGAGGAGTCCTGGTATTGGAGGTCTATCCTCTATAGTGAGGAGTCCTGGTATTGGAGGTCTATCCTCTATATAGTGATGAGTCCTGGGATGGAGGTCTATCCTCTATATAGTGAAGAGTCCTGGAATGGAGGTCTATCCTCTATATAGTGAGGGGTCCTGGAATGGAGGTCTATCCTCTATAGTGAGGAGTCCTGGAATGGAGGTCTATCCTCTATAGTGAGGAGTCCTGGTATTGGAGGTCTATCCTCTATAGTGAGGAGTCCTGGTATTGGAGGTCTATCCTCTATATAGTGATGAGTCCTGGGATGGAGGTCTATCCTCTATATAGTGAAGAGTCCTGGAATGGAGGTCTATCCTCTATATAGTGAGGGGTCCTGGAATGGAGGTCTATCCTCTATATAGTGAGGGGTCCTGGAATGGAGGTCTATCCTCTATAGTGAGGAGTCCTGGTATTGGAGGTCTATCCTCTATAGTGAGGAGTCCTGGTATTGGAGGTCTATCCTCTATAGTGAGGAGTCCTGGTATTGGAGGTCTATCCTCTATATAGTGATGAGTCCTGGGATGGAGGTCTATCCTCTATAGTGAGGGGTCCTGGTATTGGAGGTCTATCCTCTATATAGTGAAGAGTCCTGGAATGGAGGTCTATCCTCTATATAGTGAGGGGTCCTGGAATGGAGGTCTATCCTCTATAGTGAGGAGTCCTGGAATGGAGGTCTATCCTCTATAGTGAGGGGTCCTGGTATTGGAGGTCTATCCTCTATAGTGAGGGGTCCTGGAAAGGAGGTCTATCCTCTATAGTGAGGAGTCCTGGTATTGGAGGTCTATCCTCTATAGTGATGTGTCCTGGAATGGAGGTCTATCCTCTATATAGTGAGGAGTCCAGGAATGGAGGTCTATCCTCTATAGTGAGGGGTCCTGGTATTGGAGGTCTATCCTCTACAGTGAGGAGTCCTGGAATGGAGGTCTATCCTCTATAGTGAGGGGTCCTGGAATGGAGGTCTATCCTCTATAGTGATGAGTCCTGGAATGGAGGTCTATCCTCTACAGTGATGGGTCCTGGAATGGATGTCTATCCTCTATAGTGAGGAGTCCTGGAATGGAGGTCTATCCTCTATAGTGATGTGTCCTGGAATGGAGGTCTATCCTCTATAGTGAGTGGTCCTGGAATGGAGGTCTATCCTCTATAGTGAGGAGTCCTGGAATGGAGGTCTATCCTCTATAGTGAGGAGTCCTGGAATGGAGGTCTATCCTCTATAGTGAGGAGTCCTGGAATGGAGGTCTATCCTCTATAGTGATGAGTCCTGGAATGGAGGTCTATCCTCTATAGTGAGGAGTCCTGGAATGCAGGTCTCTCCTCTATATAGTGAGGAGTCCTGGAATGGAGGTCTATTTTCTACAGTGATGTGTCCTGGAATGGAGGTCTCTCCTCTATATAGTGAGGAGTCCTGGAATGGAGGTCTATCCTCTATATAGTGAGGAGTCCTGGAATGGAGATCTATCCTCTACAGTAATGGGTCCTGGTATTGGAGGTCTATCCTCTATAGTGATGTGTCCTGGAATGATGGTCTATCCTCTATAGTGATGTGTCCTGGAATGGAGGTCTATCTTCTATAGTGATGTGTCCTGGAATGGAGGTCTATCCTCTATAGTGAGGAGTCCTGGAATGGAGGTCTATCCTCTACAGTGAAGAGTCCTGGAATGGAGGTCTATTCTCTATAGTGATGTGTCCTGGAATGGAGGTCTATCCTCTATAGTGAGGAGTCAAATAAAATCAAACAGGTTTTATTGGCACGTCCCAATAGATATTTGGCATTGCCAAAGCTAGTAAAGTGGGGGGGGGGGGAGCTGGAGTTGAGGGGGAGAGTATGGGGTGGTGGGCTGAGGTGCGTGATTTGGGGTATAACAGTCCTTGGAGTCTCATCTTCCTCTTGTTTGGTGACAGCTGGACACGTATTGGGCAGCGATCTCCACAATGACCTCTTCTTCTCCCAGTAGGATGTACAGTTTTCTCTTCTCTTAAGGCTATATCTGGACACAAACAAAAGGCTGGCCCTCAGATAAAATGTGACAGGAAGTGGCTTAACGATCTTAATCTATTCTTCAATAGATTTGACTCCAAGCCAACACTCCCTTCACCAGCATGTCAGTCAACCCCCCTCCCCTCACACACCAAGACCCAACCCCCTCAGACCTGCAGTCAGTTGCAATCTGACTATCTGATCCTGCAGGAGTCTCAGGTGTGTAGGGAAATCAAGAAGATTAAAGCAGACAAAGCTGGAGGACCTGATGGTATAAGTGCAAGAGTTCTTAAAATGTGCAGTGACCAGCTGTGTGGTATTATTACACACATGTACAATATGAGTCTAAAGCTGGGAGTGGTACCTCGACTGTGGAAAACATATTGCATGGTACCAGTCCCAAAGAAACCCAACCCGATGGGCTACAATGACTACCGACCTATAGCACTGACATCTCACCTGATGAAGGTCCTAGAGAGACTGGTCCTGACACACCTACGCCCCCTAGTGAGCTCTGCTCTGGACCCCCTCCAGTTTGCCTATCGGCCGGGCATTGGGGTAGATGACGCCATCATCCACCTTCTTCATAGAGCTCTCTCTCACCTGGAGAAACCCGGGAACACTGTGAGAATAATGTTCTTTGACTTCTCCAGTGCTTTCAACACCATTCAGCCAGGACTACTGAGGGAGAAGCTGAACCTTGGTGGTGTGGACCATCACCTGTCCAACTGGATCCTAGACTACCTGACACCCCGCCCTCAGTATGTGAGAGCCCAGGACTGTGTGTCTGACACTGTGATCTGTAGTACGGGGGCACCACAAGGTCCAGTTCTTGCCCCATTTCTCTTCGCATTGTACACTGCTGACTTTAGGCACAACTCCTCCAGCTGTTACTTACAGAAGTCCTCCGATGACTCTGCTATAGTCGGCCTTATCACTGATGGCGACGATAGGGAATACAGAGACTTATACTGGGACTGTGAGGACTGGTGTCAGCGGAACCAGCTCAGGATTAATGCTGAGAAGACCAAGGAGATAGTGGTGGACTTTAGTAAACGGAGAAGTGCCCTGACCCTGGTGGAGATCCAAGGAACATGCCGATTGGCAAACTGGAGGGGGTCCAGAGCGGAGCTCAATAGGGGGTGTAGGTGTGTCAGGACCAGTCTCTCTAGGACCTTCATCATCTATAGTGATGTGTCCTGGAATGGAGGTCTATCCTCTATAGTGATGTGTCCTGGAATGGAGGTCTATCCTCTATAGTGAGGGGTCCTGGTATTGGAGGTCTATCCTCTATAGTGAGGAGTCCTGGTATTGGAGGTCTATCCTCTATAGTGATGAGTCCTGGTATTGGAGGTCTATCCTCTATATAGTGAGGAGTCCTGGTATTGGAGGTCTATCCTCTACAGTGAGGAGTCCTGGAATGGAGGTCTATCCTCTATAGCGAGGCGTCCTGGAATGGAGGTCTATCCTCTATAGTGAGCAGTCCTGGAATGGAGGTCTATTCTCTATAGTGAGGAGTCTTGGACTGAAGGTCTATCTTCTATAGCAGTCCTGGGCATTTTATGACCCACGGGCCACATCCAGCTCTCTAGCTCTCTCTGACCGGCCCACATAGGGTAAAGGTAGATGCTAAATCCTAGTGGGCTAAAGCACCTTTGGTGGTGTCATGGCCATGTGATCAGACTTTTTAGTGGGCGGAGCTATTCTGGATACTACAGGACAGTGTGGTGTTACACAAAAAGAGCAAGCTACCGAGAACAGAAAGTGATGGAAAGTAAGGTGGAGAGCAAGACGGGAAAACTGGGGGCATATATATGGGGCAGTTAAACTGAAGGCAGATGAAATGGGCAATTAAACTTGGGGGAAATGAAGGATATCAATTAAACTAGGGGCATATGAAGGGACAATAACTTGTGACAGAAGAAGGGGGACATTAAATTGGTGGTAGATGAAGGGGGACATTAAGATGGTAACAGATGAAGGAGGACATTAAACTGGGGACAATTAGTGGGGGGACATTAAAATAGTGGCAGATGAAGGCGGTTATTAAAATAGGAATAGATGGAGGGGGATATTAAAGTAGGGAAAGATCAAGAATTGGACATTAAACTGGGGGGAGAAGATGGAGGGTGACATTAAACTGGGGGCGAATGGAGGAGGTAATTAAACCATGGGGATAGCTTGAGGGGGACATGACTGCCTCTAGTTGCCCCCAGTTTAATGTTCCCCTCCAACTACCCCCAATGCTTGATGTGACACTCTAGTTTCCCCATAGCTTAATGTCCCCATCTGCCTGTCCCACTTTAATGTACCCCTCTAGTTTAAACTTGGCCACGAGGAGAGGGACTTAATACTGTGGGGAAATTGGAGGGGAACATTATAATGTGGGGGCATTTAATGTTAGAATGACTGTAGGAGCATTAAATTGTGTGGTGTACATGGAAAAATAAATTAGTATAGGCAGAGTCAACTTAGAAATAGGTGGAGCTAAAATTACTGTGGCGCGCATAGCCCGCTAGAATTATTTAAATTTCTCATGTGGCCCCATGGGAAAAATAATTGCCCACCCCTGCTCTATAGTGAGGAGTTCTGGAAGATCTGGTTCTGGTGACAGTAACCCATCTATCTGCAGGGCTGGGGTGATATGCTGGTTCTGGTGACAGTAACCCATCTATCTGCAGGGCTGGGGTGATATGCTGGGTCTGGTGACAGTAACCCATCTATCTGCAGGGCTGGGGTGATATGCTGGTTCTGGTGACAGTAACCTATCTATCTGCAGGGCTGGGGTGATATGCTGGTTCTGGTGACAGTAACCTATCTATCTGCAGGGCTGGGTGATATCCTGGATCTGGTGACAGTAACCTATCTATCTGCAGGACTGGGGTGATATGCTGGGTTTGGTGACAGTAACCTATCTATCTGCAGGGCTGGGGTGATATGCTGGGTCTGGTGACAGTAACCTATCTCTCTGCAGGGCTTGTATGATATTCTGGTTCTGGTGACAGTAACCTATCTATATGCAGGGCTGGGTGATATCCTGGATCTGGTGACAGTAACCTATCTATCTGCAGGACTGGGGTGATATGCTGGTTCTGGTGACAGTAACCTATCTATCTGCAGGGCTGGGGTGATATACTGTGTCTGGTGACGGTGACAGTGACCAATCTATCTGCAGGGCTGGGGTGATATGCTGGTTCTGGTGACAGTAACCTATCTATCTGCAGGACTGGGTGATATGCTGGGTCTGGTTACAGTAACCTATCTATCTGCATGGCTGGGGTGATATGCTGGTTCTGGTGACAGTAACCTATCTATCTGCAGGGCTGGGGTGATATTCTGGTTCTGATGACAGTAACCTATCTCTCTGCAGGGCTTGGATGATATTCTGGCTCTGGTGCCAGTAACCTATCTATCTGCAGGGCTGGGGTGATATGCTGGTTCTGGTGACAGTAACCTATCTATCTGCAGGACTGGGGTGATATGCTGGTTCTGGTGACAGTAACCTATGTATCTGCAGGGCTGGGGTGATATTCTGGTTCTGATGACAGTAACCTATCTCTCTGCAGGGCTTGGATGATATTCTGGCTCTGGTGCCAGTAACCTATCTATCTGCAGGGCTGGGGTGATATGCTGGTTCTGGTGACAGTAACCTATCTATCTGCAGGACTGGGGTGATATCCTGGATCTGGTGACAGTAACCTATCTATCTGCAGGACTGGGGTGATATGCTGGTTCTGGTGACAGTAACCTATGTATCTGCAGGGCTGGGTGATATGCTGGATCTGGTGATGGTGACAGTGACCAATCTATCTGCAGGGCTGGGGTGATATGCTGGTTCTGGTGACAGTAACCTATCTATCTGCAGGACTAGGGTGATATGCTGGGTCTGGTGACAGTAACCTATCTATCTGCAGGGTTGGGGTGATATGCTGGTTCTGGTGACAGTAACCTATCTATCTGCAGGGCTGGGGTGATATGCTGGTTCTGGTGACAGTAACCTATCTATCTGCAGGGCTGGGGTGATATGCTGGTTCTGGTGACAGTAACCTATCTATCTGCAGGGCTGGGGTGATATGCTGGTTCTGGTGACAGTAACCTATCTATCTGCAGGGCTGGGTGATATCCTGGATCTGGTGACAGTAACCTATCTATCTGCAGGACTGGGGTGATATGCTGGGTTTGGTGACAGTAACCTATCGATCTGCAGGGCTGGGGTGATATGCTGGGTCTGGTGACAGTAACCTATCTCTCTGCAGGGCTTGTATGATATTCTGGTTCTGGTGACAGTAACCTATCTATCTGCAGGGCTGGGTGATATCCTGGATCTGGTGACAGTAACCTATCTATCTGCAGGACTGGGGTGATATGCTGGTTCTGGTGACAGTAACCTATCTATCTGCAGGGCTGGGGTGATATACTGTGTCTGGTGACGGTGACAGTGACCAATCTATCTGCAGGGCTGGGGTGATATGCTGGGTCTGGTTACAGTAACCTATCTATCTGCATGGCTGGGGTGATATTCTGGTTCTGATGACAGTAACCTATCTCTCTGCAGGGCTTGGATGATATTCTGGCTCAGGTGCCAGTAACCTATCTATCTGCAGGGCTGGGTGATATCCTGGATCTGGTGACAGTAACCTATCTATCTGCAGGACTGGGGTGATATGCTGGTTCTGGTGACAGTAACCTATGTATCTGCAGGGCTGGGTGATATGCTGGATCTGGTGATGGTGACAGTGACCAATCTATCTGCAGGGCTGGGGTGATATGCTGGTTCTGGTGACAGTAACCTATCTATCTGCAGGACTAGGGTGATATGCTGGGTCTGGTTACAGTAACCTATCTATCTGCAGGGTTGGGGTGATATGCTGGTTCTGGTGACAGTAACCTATCTATCTGCAGGGCTGGGGTGATATACTGTGTCTGGTGACGGTGACAGTGACCAATCTATCTGCAGGGCTGGGGTGATATGCTGGTTCTGGTGACAGTAACCTATCTATCTGCAGGACTGGGTGATATGCTGGGTCTGGTTACAGTAACCTATCTATCTGCATGGCTGGGGTGATATGCTGGTTCTGGTGACAGTAACCTATCTATCTGCAGGGCTGGGGTGATATTCTGGTTCTGATGACAGTAACCTATCTCTCTGCAGGGCTTGGATGATATTCTGGCTCTGGTGCCAGTAACCTATCTATCTGCAGGGCTGGGGTGATATGCTGGTTCTGGTGACAGTAACCTATCTATCTGCAGGACTGGGGTGATATGCTGGTTCTGGTGACAGTAACCTATGTATCTGCAGGGCTGGGGTGATATTCTGGTTCTGATGACAGTAACCTATCTCTCTGCAGGGCTTGGATGATATTCTGGCTCTGGTGCCAGTAACCTATCTATCTGCAGGGCTGGGGTGATATGCTGGTTCTGGTGACAGTAACCTATCTATCTGCAGGACTGGGGTGATATCCTGGATCTGGTGACAGTAACCTATCTATCTGCAGGACTGGGGTGATATGCTGGTTCTGGTGACAGTAACCTATGTATCTGCAGGGCTGGGTGATATGCTGGATCTGGTGATGGTGACAGTGACCAATCTATCTGCAGGGCTGGGGTGATATGCTGGTTCTGGTGACAGTAACCTATCTATCTGCAGGACTAGGGTGATATGCTGGGTCTGGTGACAGTAACCTATCTATCTGCAGGGTTGGGGTGATATGCTGGTTCTGGTGACAGTAACCTATCTATCTGCAGGGCTGGGGTGATATGCTGGTTCTGGTGACAGTAACCTATCTATCTGCAGGGCTGGGGTGATATGCTGGTTCTGGTGACAGTAACCTATCTATCTGCAGGGCTGGGGTGATATGCTGGTTCTGGTGACAGTAACCTATCTATCTGCAGGGCTGGGTGATATCCTGGATCTGGTGACAGTAACCTATCTATCTGCAGGACTGGGGTGATATGCTGGTTCTGGTGACAGTAACCTATCTATCTGCAGGGCTGGGGTGATATACTGTGTCTGGTGACGGTGACAGTGACCAATCTATCTGCAGGGCTGGGGTGATATGCTGGGTCTGGTTACAGTAACCTATCTATCTGCATGGC
Organism: Leptodactylus fuscus; assembly: GCF_031893055.1. Taxonomy (NCBI): domain Eukaryota; kingdom Metazoa; phylum Chordata; class Amphibia; order Anura; family Leptodactylidae; genus Leptodactylus; species Leptodactylus fuscus. The sequence goes on along the minus strand of NC_134268.1, from coordinate 3,712,139 downwards.
TGGGGTGATATTCTGGTTCTGATGACAGTAACCTATCTCTCTGCAGGGCTTGGATGATATTCTGGCTCAGGTGCCAGTAACCTATCTGCAGGGCTGGGTGATATCCTGGATCTGGTGACAGTAACCTATCTATCTGCAGGACTAGGGTGATATGCTGGTTCTGGTGACAGTAACCTATGTATCTGCAGGGCTGGGTGATATGCTGGATCTGGTGATGGTGACAGTGACCAATCTATCTGCAGGGCTGGGGTGATATGCTGGTTCTGGTGACAGTAACCTATCTATCTGCAGGACTAGGGTGATATGCTGGGTCTGGTTACAGTAACCTATCTATCTGCAGGGTTGGGGTGATATGCTGGTTCTGGTGACAGTAACCTATCTATCTGCAGGGCTGGGGTGATATGCTAGGTATGGTGACAGTAACCTATCTATCTGAAGGACTGGGGTGATATGCTGGGTCTGGTGACAGTAACCTATCTATCTGCAGGGCTGGGGTGATATGCTGGGTCTGGTGACAGTAACCTATCTCTCTGCAGGGCTTGGATGATATTCTGGTTCTGGTGCAGTAACCTATCTCTCTGCAGGGCTTGGATGATATTCTGGTTCTGGTGACACTAACCTATCTATCTGCAGGGCTGGGGTGATATGCTGGGGTCTGGTGACACTAACCTATCTATCTGCAGGGCTGGGGTGATATGCTGGTTCTGGTGAAAGTAGCCTACCTATCTGCAGGGCTGGGTGATATCCTGGATCTGGTGACAGTAACCTATCTATCTGCAGGACTGGGGTGATATGCTGGTTCTGGTGACAGTAACCTATCTATCTGCAGGGCTGGGTGATATCCTGGATCTGGTGACAGTAACCTATCTATCTGCAGGACTGGGGTGATATGCTGGGTTTGGTGACAGTAACCTATCTATCTGCAGGACTGGGGTGATATGCTGGGTCTGGTGACAGTAACCTATCTCTCTGCAGGGCTTGGATGATATTCTGGTTCTGGTGACAGTAACCTATCTATCTGCAGGGCTGGGTGATATCCTGGATCTGGTGACAGTAACCTATCTATCTGCAGGACTGGGGTGATATGCTGGTTCTGGTGACAGTAACCTATCTATCTGCAGGGCTAGGTGATATGCTGGTTCTGGTGACAGTAACCTATCTATCTGCAGGACTGGGGTGATATGCTGGGTCTGGTTACAGTAACCTATCTATCTGCAGGGCTGGGGTGATATGCTGGGTCTGGTTACAGTAACCTATCTATCTGCATGGCTGGGGTGATATGCTGGGTCTGGTGACAGTAACCTATCTATCTGCAGGGCTGGGGTGATATGCTGGTTCTGGTGACAGTAACCTATCTATCTGCAGGACTGGGGTGATATGCTGGTTCTGGTGACAGTAACCTATCTATCTGCAGGGCTAGGTGATATGCTGGTTCTGGTGACAGTAACCTATCTATCTGCAGGGCTGGGGTGATATGCTGGGTCTGGTTACAGTAACCTATCTATCTGCAGGGCTGGGGTGATATGCTGGGTCTGGTTACAGTAACCTATCTATCTGCAGGGCTGGGGTGATATGCTGGGTCTGGTTACAGTAACCTTTTTATCTGCAGGGCTGGGGTGATATGCTGGTTCTGGTGACAGTAACCTATCTATCTGCATGGCTGGGGTGATATGCTGGTTCTGGTGACAGTAACCTATCTATCTGCAGGGCTGGGGTGATATGCTGGTTCTGGTGACAGTAACCTATCTATCTACAGGGTTGGGGTGATATGCTGGTTCTGGGGACAGTAACCTATCTATCTGCAGGACTGGGGTGATATGCTGGGTCTGGTGACAGTAACCTATCTATCTGCAGGGCTGGGGTGATATGCTGGGTCTGGTTACAGTAACCTATCTATCTGCATGGCTGGGGTGATATGCTGGGTCTGGTGACAGTAACCTATCTATCTGCAGGGCTGGGGTGATATGCTGGTTCTGGTGACAGTAACCTATCTATCTGCAGGACTGGGGTGATATGCTGGGTCTGGTTACAGTAACCTATCTATCTGCAGGGCTGGGGTGATATGCTGGGTCTGGTTACAGTAACCTATCTATCTGCAGGGCTGGGGTGATATGCTGGTTCTGGTGACAGTAACCTATCTATCTGCAGGGCTGGGGTGATATGCTGGTTCTGGTGACAGTAACCTATCTATCTGCAGGGCTGGGGGGATATGCTGGGTCTGGTGACAGTAACCTATCTATCTGCAGGGCTGGGGTGATATGCTGGTTCTGGTGACAGTAACCTATCTATCTGCAGGACTGGGGTGATATGCTGGGTCTGGTTACAGTAACCTATCTATCTGCAGGGCTGGGGTGATATGCTGGTTCTGGTGACAGTAACCTATCTATCTGCAGGGCTGGGGGGATATGCTGGGTCTGGTGACAGTAACCTATCTATCTGCAGGGCTGGGGTGATATGCTGGTTCTGGTGACAGTAACCTATCTATCTGCAGGGCTGGGGTGATATGCTGGTTCTGGTGACAGTAACCTATCTATCTGCAGGGCTGGGGGGATATGCTGGGTCTGGTGACAGTAACCTATCTATCTGCAGGGCTGGGGTGATATGCTGGTACTGGTGACAGTAACCTATCTATCTGCAGGGCGGGGGTGATATGCTGGTTCTGGTGACAGTAACCTATCTATCTGCAGGACTGGGGTGATATGCTGGGTCTGGTTACAGTAACCTATCTATCTGCAGGGCTGGGGGGATATGCTGGGTCTGGTGACAGTAACCTATCTATCTGCAGGGCTGGGGTGATATGCTGGTACTGGTGACAGTAACCTATCTATCTACAGGGTTGGGGTGATATGCTGGTTCTGGGGACAGTAACCTATCTATCTGCAGGTGAAAGGAGGGTTTTGATAACTAAATCCTTGTAAAGGAAAACAAACAATAAACTTTTTCCCACGCTTGCCTGGGCACAAGGTGAGGCAGGTTACCTTGTATGGGGCCGCACTGTACGTGAGGCAGCTCTGTGCACTGACTGATGTCCATAAATCCACTGAGCCAATGACGAGCTCTCATCCTGCCCTTCATACTTCTCCAGTCACATAAATGTGGATAATTACTATCCTGACCAGTCCATTAATTAGTCAGAGCACTTAATTATGACACAGAACATTATGTGCAGGAGGCGAGAGATCCGCCCGACAGTAATGTCACATCCTCATCACTAATAATTTGATTTGAGACGAGTTATTGAGCAGAAAAGATGGAAGATGAGATTATACTAATCAGCGAGACGGGACAAGAGATAGCGGCATCAGAGAACCGGAGTGGCGGTAACACAAGGGGCAGCCGAATATATACAGGTAGGTAGTCAGTATATACCAGGAAGAGAGAAGATATATACTGTCACTTACACAATGGGGTCATATCTGTGTACAGTTATATTCTTGTACATAGGAGTAGTATTATAGTAGTTATATTCTTGTACATATGAGTAGTATTATAGTAGTTATGTTCTTGTACATAGGAGTAGTATTATAGTAGTTATATTCTTGTACATAGGAGCAGTATTATAGTAGTTATATTCTTGTACATATGAGTAGTATTATAGTAGTTATGTTCTTGTACATAGGAGTAGTATTATAGTAGTTATATTCTTGTATATAGGAGGTATTATTATAGTAGTTATATTCTTGTATATAAGAGGTAGTATTATAGTAGTTATATTCTTGTACATAGGAGGTAGTATTATAGTAGTTATATTCTTGTACATAGCAGTAGTATTATAGTAGTTATATTCTTGTATATAGGAGGTATTATTATAGTAGTTATATTCTTGTACATAGGAGCAGTATTATAGTAGTTATATTCTTGTATATAGGAGGTAGTATTATAGTAGTTATATTCTTGTACATAGGAGGTAGTATTATAGTAGTTATATTCTTGTACATAGCAGTAGTATTATAGTAGTTATATTCTTGTATATAGGAGGTATTATTATAGTAGTTATATTCTTGTACATAGGAGTAGTATTATAGTAGTTATATTCTTGTACATAGGAGCACTATTATAGTAGTTATATTCTTGTACATAGGAGGTAGTATTATAGTAGTTATATTCTTGTACATAGGAGTAGTATTATAGTAGTTATATTCTTGTACATAGGAGCAGTATTATAGTAGTTATATTCTTGTACATAGGAGTAGTATTATAGTAGTTATATTCTTGTACATAGGAGGTAGTATTATAGTAGTTATATTCTTGTACATAGCAGTAGTATTATTGTAGTTATATTCTTGTACATAGGAGCAGTATTATAGTAGTTATATTCTTGTACATAGGAGCAGTATTATAGTAGTTATATTCTTGTACATAGGAGGTAGTATTATAGTAGTTATATTCTTGTACATAGGAGCAGTATTATAGTAGTTATATTCTTGTACATAGGAGCAGTATTATAGTAGTTATATTCTTGTACATAGGAGTAGTATTATAGTAGTTATATTCTTGTACATAGGAGCAATATTATAGTAGTTATATTCTTGTACATAGGAGTAGTATTATAGTAGTTATATTCTTGTACATAGGAGTAGTATTATAGTAGTTATATTCTTATACATAGGAGCAGTATTATAGTAGTTATATTCTTGTATATAGGAGCAGTATTATAGTAGTTATATTCTTGTACATAGGAGTAGTATTATAGTAGTTATATTCTTGTACATAGGAGTAGTATTATAGTAGTTATATTTTTGTATATAGGAGCAGTATTATAGTAGTTATATTCTTGTACATAGGAGTAGTATTATAGTAGTTATATTCTTGTATATAGGAGCAGTATTATAGTAGTTATATTCTTGTATATAGGGGGCAGTATTATAGTAGTTATATTCTTGTACATAGGAGTAGTATTATAGTAGTTATATTCTTGTACATAGGAGTAGTATTATAGTAGTTATATTTTTGTATATAGGAGCAGTATTATAGTAGTTATATTCTTGTACATAGGAGTAGTATTATAGTAGTTATATTCTTGTACATAGGAGTAGTATTATAGTAGTTATATTTTTGTATATAGGAGCAGTATTATAGTAGTTATATTCTTGTACATAGGAGTAGTATTATAGTAGTTATATTCTTGTATATAGGAGCAGTATTATAGTAGTTATATTCTTGTATATAGGGGGCAGTATTATAGTAGTTATATTCTTGTACATAGGAGTAGTATTATAGTAGTTATATTCTTGTACATAGGAGTAGTATTATAGTAGTTATATTCTTGTACATAGGAGTAGTATTATAGTAGTTATATTTTTGTATATAGGAGCAGTATTATAGTAGTTATATTCTTGTATATAGGGGGCAGTATTATAGTAGTTATATTCTTGTACATAGGAGTAGTAGTATAGTAGTTATATTCTTGTACATAGGAGTAGTATTATAGTAGTTATATTTTTGTATATAGGAGCAGTATTATAGTAGTTATATTCTTGTATATAGGGGGCAGTATTATAGTAGTTATATTCTTGTACATAGGAGTAGTATTATAGTAGTTATATTCTTGTACATAGGAGTAGTATTATAGTAGTTATATTCTTGTATATAGGAGCAGTATTATAGTAGTTATAGTCTTGTACATAGGAGGTAGTATTATAGTAGTTATATTCTTATACATAGGAGTAGTATTATAGTAGTTATATTCTTGTACATAGTAGTATTATAGTAGTTATATTTTTGTACATAGGAGTAGTATTATAGTAGTTATATTCTTGTACATAGGAGTAGTATTATAGTAGTAATATTCTTGTACATAGGAGGTAGTATTATAGTAGTTATTTTCTTGTATATAGGAGCAGTATTATAGTAGTTATAGTCTTGTACATAGGAGTAGTATTATAGTAGTTATATTCTTGTACATAGGAGGTAGTATTATAGTAGTTATATTCTTGTACATAGGAGGTAGTATTATAGTAGTTATTTTCTTGTATATAGGAGCAGTATTATAGTAGTTATATTCTTGTACATAGGAGTAGTATTATAGTAGTTATATTCTTGTACATAGGAGTAGTATTATAGTAGTTATATTCTTGTACATAGGAGTAGTATTATAGTAGTTATATTCTTGTACATAGGAATAGTATTATAGTAGTTATATTCTTGTACATAGGAGTAGTATTATAGTAGTTATATTCTTGTATATAGGAGTAGTATTATAGTAGTTATATTCTTGTACATAGGAGTAGTATTATAGTAGTTATATTCTTGTACATAGGAGTAGTATTATAGTAGTTATATTCTTGTACATAGTGGGCAATATTATAGTAAAATATTGGATATATTTGTTGCAGCATTATTGTATATGATTGTATATATCTAGCAGTATTGTAGTAGTTCTGCGTTATATGGCGATACCTGGGATTGTTACATGTTATGAAGCTTCTTATACGGTTTATGATGATATAAAAGTTTAATGATTAACCCCTTGCTTCCTGGTCACCAGCTCTGGGTCAATCATTCTGATTTAGCACTGGGTTCTCCGGCTCATAATTCATTACAAATGGCGTCTCAGCGGGGTCTCCAGCTCTTCTCTCCTCTGTAGATCTTGGCTCAGAGTCATTATTGATGTAGAAGATGATGAAGAGAAGCCAGAAATCACTTAATAAAGTGAGAACTTCTCCCAGATACAGAACCACAAGCACTAAACACTTGGTGTGGCGGGCGCTGAGCATTATTCTTACAGGTCACACCCGCTGGATTCTGAATAGAATGTTTATATGTGTATTTGGGCCAGATTAGAGGGTCCAATCCCGACTCCCCCACAATGTGCGCCCGTCACCCCGCACTCAGGGCCTCTACCACTGGTCTGGAACAGGATGAGGCACCGCACTGAGCGATATGTCAGGGCAGGGAATAGGAGCAGTATTATGTCATAGTGGTAAGCAGTATTATTTAGAGGCTGTGTACAATATACTCTGCCTGGTACAGGATGTTGTGGTATTATATGGCCCTTGTTCCGCAGTACTACATGGTAACTGTATGGCAGTATTATTTAGAGGCAGTGTACGATATAGCAGACTCTAGTTGGACTCTAGTATTATATGGCCCTTGTTCCGCAGTACTACATGGTAACTGTATGGCAGTATTATTTAGAGGCAGTGTACGATATAGCAGCCTCTAGTTGGTATAAGATGTTGTGGTATTATATGGCCCTTGTTCCGCAGTACTACATGGTAACTGTATGGCAGTATTATTTAGAGGTAGTGTACAGTATAGCAGACTCTGCCTGGTACAGGATGTTGTGATACTATATGACCCTTGTTCAGCAGTATTACATGGTAACTGTATGACAGTATTACTTAGAGGCAGTGTACAATATAGCAGCCTCTAGTTGGTATTAGGGCCTATTCACATGGAGTAAAATGGAGTGTAATTTGGAGTGTGATTTTTACACATTTACGGAGCGTTTTTGGAGCGTTTACGGAAGTGGTTTTTTACACGCGTAAACACTCCAAAAAACGCTCCGTAAACGCTACTGAAACGCCACGTGTAAAAAAAAGCTCCAAAATACGCATGTAAATTATTTACACGTGTAAAAATTACTCTCCAAATTACAATCCATTTTACTCTGTGTGAATAGGCCCTAAGATGTGATGGTATTATATGACCCTTGTGCAGCAGTACTACATGGTAACTGTATGGCTGCATTCACACGGAGTAAACGCTGGCGTTTTTTGTGTGTTTTTTGCACATAGCGCCGCGTTTACGCCGCGTAGCGTCGCGTTAACGCCGCGTATACGCCGCGTTAACGCCGGGCAACGCCACCGCTAAATAGCGCGGCGTTAACGCGGCGTATACGCGGCGTTAACGCGACGCTACGCGGCGTAAACGCGGCGCTATGTGCAAAAAACACACAAAAAACGCCAGCGTTTACTCCGTGTGAATGCAGCCTATGGCAGTATTATTTCGAGGATCTGTACAGTATAGCAGACTGTTCTTGGTACATGGTATATGTTGGTTTTTCTCAATGAACACCAGCAGACATATCCTCTGCTCCCAGGCTTCCTCGGCTTCCAACCTCCCCTCCTGACTACGACTACTGTCAGTGTTATTTCCTGGCAGGACCAGACAGTACAGCAGGGGGTTTGGGAAGAAAGAAGCCTCCTTCTCTCACAGCGACGTCTCCTCAGCCATGTCTATAGTGCACAAAACTCCAGGTTTTCCCAAAACTTCAAAATTATTTTTTTATCTTATATAATTGTGATATCCCACCTGTGCTAAGCCACGCCCCTGGCCACACCCACACCTATAACCCCCTTTGCCCTGTCTGATATTTTATGGGGACAACATCAACAACTCTCATCTTATTCCTTGTAGATTGTAAGCTCCTATGGCCAAGACCCCCACCCCTCCGTGTACTTGCTCCTTCTAGATTGTGTAAGTAATAAGAAGAGAGCATTTAGGAGCTATAGGGTGACTTTGGCCACAACTGCAGTCACATGACAAAAGATCTCCATGTTGCCTTGATACTTCTTGACTAATGTAAGAGAATAGAGTTGCACTGTATAGAAGTATTACACGGTGTCTATATGGCTGTACACGGTAACTGTATGGCATCAGCGCAGAGTATTTCAGAACAGGTGGTATTGACCTTGTGGGGTGGGAGTCGTTTACTTGCTCCGATGCCCCCAGTCCATACATGTAGGGTTCATGGACTGGAGGTCGGGGGCTACGGTATGTCAAAGGTTGATACAAAGTTGTGTGAACTAATTGAAAACTTCCCTCCACATGTTCCCCTCGCAGGGCGCTCACCCCATCGCTCTCCATCCTCCATTCAGTGAGCAGAAGCCGATGGGCTGACCGTAGATTGGGAGAGTTCGGAAAAATCAGCAGATGTGTTGTTTGCCCAAGGGACGAAACAGAAAAGCTGCAACCTCAGAGAAGAAGCCAGGTTGGGCAGGTCGGACGTCAGCCATGATGGATCACCATCCTCCGCCGGCGTGCTTACACCTGGAAAAGCACGCTCCGGCCCCTGAAGGAATCACTTCCACAACATCTTTCTCATCTTCCATGCTCTTCTTTTGCTTTGTCTAAAAAAACACAAATAGAAAAAGGACAAAGACGTAAAATGTTTGTAAGTTATCGGCAGCTAAAAATACTGAACCTTCTGTTCACTGCAGGACGGGTTGGTGCGTGCACTATAGGACGGGTAAGCGCGCGCTCCCATGTCCTAAGTATAAGGTAGGTGACTCACAGAAAACTTGCAAAAAGACACAAAAATAACTTTTTAGGTAGCAAGAAAGTAAAGTAAACAGCAGGCAGGGGTCAGGATTACAGTGCAGGCAGGGTGACAGGATTACAGTGCAGGCAAGGGTGACAGGATTACAGTGCAGGCAAGGGGTCAGGATTACAGTGCAGGTAGGGGTCAGGATTACAGTGCAGGCAGGGTGACAGGATTACAGTGCAGGCAGGGTGACAGGATTACAGTGCAGGCAGGGTGACAGGATTACAGTGCAGGCAGGGTGACAGGATTACAGTGCAGGCAGGGTGACAGGATTACAGTGCAGGCAAGGGGTCAGGATTACAGTGCAGGTAGGGGTCAGGATTACAGTGCAGGCAGGGTGACAGGATTACAGTGCAGGCAGGGTGACAGGATTACAGTGCAGGCAGGGGTGACAGGATTACAGTGCAGGCAGGGGTCAGGATTACAGTGCAGGCAGGGTGACAGGATTACAGTGCAGGCAGGGTGACAGGATTACAGTGCAGGCAGGGGTGACAGGATTACAGTGCAGGCAAGGGGTCAGGATTACAGTGCAGGCAGGGGTCAGGATTACAGTGCAGGCAGGGTGACAGGATTACAGTGCAGGCAGGGGTGACAGGATTACAGTGCAGGCAAGGGGTCAGGATTACAGTGCAGGTAGGGTGACAGGATTACAGTGCAGGCAGGGTGACAGGATTACAGTGCAGGCAGGGTGACAGGATTACAGTGCAGGCAGGGGTGACAGGATTACAGTGCAGGCAGGGGTCAGGATTACAGTGCAGGCAGGGTGACAGGATTACAGTGCAGGCAGGGTGACAGGATTACAGTGCAGGCAGGGGTGACAGGATTACAGTGCAGGCAAGGGGTCAGGATTACAGTGCAGGCAGGGTGACAGGATTACAGTGCAGGCAGGGTGACAGGATTACAGTGCAGGCAGGGTGACAGGATTACAGTGCAGGCAAGGGATCAGGATTACAGTGCAGGTAGGGGTCAGGATTACAGTGCAGGCAGGGTGACAGGATTACAGTGCAGGCAGGGGTGACAGGATTACAGTGCAGGCAAGGGATCAGGATTACAGTGCAGGTAGGGGTCAGGATTACAGTGCAGGCAGGGTGACAGGATTACAGTGCAGGCAGGGGTCAGGATTACAGTGCAGGCAGGGTGACAGGATTACAGTGCAGGCAGGGTGACAGGATTACAGTGCAGGCAGGGTGACAGGATTACAGTGCAGGCAGGGTGACAGGATTACAGTGCAGGCAAGGGGTCAGGATTACAGTGCAGGTAGGGGTCAGGATTACAGTGCAGGCAGGGTGACAGGATTACAGTGCAGGCAGGGTGACAGGATTACAGTGCAGGCAGGGGTGACAGGATTACAGTGCAGGCAAGGGGTCAGGATTACAGTGCAGGTAGGGGTCAGGATTGCAGTGCAGGCAGGGTGACAGGATTACAGTGCAGGCAGGGGTCAGGATTACAGTGCAGGCAGGGTGACAGGATTACAGTGCAGGCAGGGTGACAGGATTACAGTGCAGGCAGGGTGACAGGATTACAGTGCAGGCAGGGTGACAGGATTACAGTGCAGGCAAGGGATCAGGATTACAGTGCAGGTAGGGGTCAGGATTACAGTGCAGGCAGGGGTGACAGGATTACAGTGCAGGCAGGGGTGACAGGATTACAGTGCAGGCAGGGTGACAGGATTACAGTGCAGGCAGGGTGACAGGATTACAGTGCAGGCAGGGGTGACAGGATTACAGTGCAGGCAAGGGGTCAGGATTACAGTGCAGGTAGGGGTCAGGATTGCAGTGCAGGCAGGGTGACAGGATTACAGTGCAGGCAGGGGTCAGGATTACAGTGCAGGCAGGGTGACAGGATTACAGTGCAGGCAGGGTGACAGGATTACAGTGCAGGCAAGGGGTCAGGATTACAGTGCAGGTAGGGGTCAGGATTACAGTGCAGGCAGGGTGACAGGATTACAGTGCAGGCAGGGTGACAGGATTACAGTGCAGGCAGGGTGACAGGATTACAGTGCAGGCAAGGGGTCAGGATTACAGTGCAGGTAGGGGTCAGGATTACAGTGCAGGTAGGGGTCAGGATTACAGTGCAGGCAGGGTGACAGGATTACAGTGCAGGCAGGGTGACAGGATTACAGTGCAGGCAGGGGTGACAGGATTACAGTGCAGGCAAGGGGTCAGGATTACAGTGCAGGTAGGGGTCAGGATTGCAGTGCAGGCAGGGTGACAGGATTACAGTGCAGGCAGGGGTCAGGATTACAGTGCAGGCAGGGTGACAGGATTACAGTGCAGGCAGGGTGACAGGATTACAGTGCAGGCAGGGTGACAGGATTACAGTGCAGGCAGGGTGACAGGATTACAGTGCAGGCAAGGGGTCAGGATTACAGTGCAGGTAGGGGTCAGGATTACAGTGCAGGCAGGGTGACAGGATTACAGTGCAGGCAGGGTGACAGGATTACAGTGCAGGCAAGGGGTCAGGATTACAGTGCAGGTAGGGGTCAGGATTGCAGTGCAGGCAGGGTGACAGGATTACAGTGCAGGCAGGGTGACAGGATTACAGTGCAGGCAGGGGTGACAGGATTACAGTGCAGGCAGGGTGACAGGATTACAGTGCAGGCAGGGTGACAGGATTACAGTGCAGGCAGGGTGACAGGATTACAGTGCAGGCAAGGGGTCAGGATTACAGTGCAGGTAGGGGTCAGGATTACAGTGCAGGCAGGGTGACAGGATTACAGTGCAGGCAGGGTGACAGGATTACAGTGCAGGTAGGGGTCAGGATTACAGTGCAGGCAGGGTGACAGGATTACAGTGCAGGCAGGGTGACAGGATTACAGTGCAGGCAGGGGTGACAGGATTACAGTGCAGGCAAGGGGTCAGGATTACAGTGCAGGTAGGGGTCAGGATTGCAGTGCAGGCAGGGTGACAGGATTACAGTGCAGGCAGGGGTCAGGATTACAGTGCAGGCAGGGTGACAGGATTACAGTGCAGGCAGGGTGACAGGATTACAGTGCAGGCAAGGGGTCAGGATTACAGTGCAGGTAGGGGTCAGGATTACAGTGCAGGGAGGGTGACAGGATTACAGTGCAGGCAGGGTGACAGGATTACAGTGCAGGCAGGGTGACAGGATTACAGTGCAGGCAAGGGGTCAGGATTACAGTGCAGGTAGGGGTCAGGATTGCAGTGCAGGCAGGGTGACAGGATTACAGTTCAGGCAGGGGTCAGGATTACAGTGCAGGCAGGGTGACAGGATTACAGTGCAGGCAAGGGGTCAGGATTACAGTGCAGGTAGGGGTCAGGATTACAGTGCAGGCAGGGTGACAGGATTACAGTGCAGGCAGGGTGACAGGATTACAGTGCAGGCAGGGGTGACAGGATTACAGTGCAGGCAAGGGGTCAGGATTACAGTGCAGGTAGGGGTCAGGATTGCAGTGCAGGTAGGGGTCAGGATTACAGTGCAGGCAGGGGTCAGGATTACAGTGCAGGCAGGGTGACAGGAATACAGTGCAGGCAAGGGGTCAGGATTACAGTGCAGGTAGGGGTCAGGATTACAGTGCGGGCAGGGTGACAGGATTACAGTGCAGGCAGGGTGACAGGATTACAGTGCAGGCAGGGGTGACAGGATTACAGTGCAGGCAAGGGGTCAGGATTGCAGTGCAGGCAGGGTGACAGGATTACAGTGCAGGCAAGGGGTCAGGATTACAGTGCAGGCAGGGTGACAGGATTACAGTGCAGGCAGGGTGAAGGAATTACAGTGCAGGCAGGGGTGACAGGATTACAGTGCAGGCAAGGAGTCAGGATTACAGTGCAGGTAGGGGTCAGGATTACAGTGCAGGCAGGGTGACAGGATTACAGTGCAGGTAGGGGTCAGGATTACAGTGCAGGCAGGGTGACAGGATTACAGTGCAGGCAGGGTGACAGGATTACAGTGCAGGCAGGGGTGACAGGATTACAGTGCAGGCAAGGGGTCAGGATTACAGTGCAGGTAGGGGTCAGGATTGCAGTGCAGGTAGGGGTCAGGATTACAGTGCAGGCAGGGGTCAGGATTACAGTGCAGGCAGGGTGACAGGATTACAGTGCAGGCAAGGGGTCAGGATTACAGTGCAGGTAGGGGTCAGGATTACAGTGCGGGCAGGGTGACAGGATTACAGTGCAGGCAGGGTGACAGGATTACAGTGCAGGCAGGGGTGACAGGATTACAGTGCAGGCAAGGGGTCAGGATTACAGTGCAGGTAGGGGTCAGGATTGCAGTGCAGGCAGGGTGACAGGATTACAGTGCAGGCAAGGGGTCAGGATTACAGTGCAGGCAGGGTGACAGGATTACAGTGCAGGCAGGGTGACGGAATTACAGTGCAGGCAGGGGTGACAGGATTACAGTGCAGGCAGGGTGACAGGATTACAGTGCAGGCAGGGGTGACAGGATTACAGTGCAGGCAAGGGGTCAGGATTACAGTGCAGGTAGGGGTCAGGATTGCAGTGCAGGCAGGGTGACAGGATTACAGTGCAGGCAGGGTGACAGGATTACAGTGCAGGCAGGGGTGACAGGATTACAGTGCAGGCAAGGGGTCAGGATTACAGTGCAGGTAGGGGTCAGGATTGCAGTGCAGGCAGGGTGACAGGATTACAGTGCAGGCAAGGGGTCAGGATTACAGTGCAGGCAGGGTGACAGGATTACAGTGCAGGCAGGGTGACAGGATTACAGTGCAGGCAGGGGTGACAGGATTACAGTGCAGGCAAGGGGTCAGGATTACAGTGCAGGTAGGGGTCAGGATTGCAGTGCAGGTAGGGGTCAGGATTACAGTGCAGGCAGGGGTCAGGATTACAGTGCAGGCAGGGTGACAGGATTACAGTGCAGGCAAGGGGTCAGGATTACAGTGCAGGTAGGGGTCAGGATTACAGTGCGGGCAGGGTGACAGGATTACAGTGCAGGCAGGGTGACAGGATTACAGTGCAGGCAGGGGTGACAGGATTACAGTGCAGGCAAGGGGTCAGGATTACAGTGCAGGTAGGGGTCAGGATTGCAGTGCAGGCAGGGTGACAGGATTACAGTGCAGGCAAGGGGTCAGGATTACAGTGCAGGCAGGGTGACAGGATTACAGTGCAGGCAGGGTGACGGAATTACAGTGCAGGCAGGGGTGACAGGATTACAGTGCAGGCAAGGAGTCAGGATTACAGTGCAGGTAGGGGTCAGGATTACAGTGCAGGCAGGGTGACAGGATTACAGTGCAGGCAGGGGTGACAGGATTACAGTGCAGGCAAGGGGTCAGGATTACAGTGCAGGTAGGGGTCAAGATTACAGTACAGGCAGGGTGACAGGATTACAGTGCAGGCAGGGTGACAGGATTACAGTGCAGGCAAGGGGTCAGGATTACAGTGCAGGTAGGGGTCAGGATTACAGTGCAGGCAGGATGACAGGATTACAGTGCAGGCAGGGTGACAGGATTACAGTGCAGGCAGGGGTGACAGGATTACAGTGCAGGCAAGGGGTCAGGATTACAGTGCAGGTAGGGGTCAGGATTGCAGTGCAGGCAGGGTGACAGGATTACAGTGCAGGCAGGGGTCAGGATTACAGTGCAGGCAGGGTGACAGGATTACAGTGCAGGCAGGGTGACAGGATTACAGAGCAGGCAGGGTGACAGGATTACAGTGCAGGAAGGGTGACAGGATTACAATGCAGGCAGGGGTCAGGATTACAGTGCAGGCAGGGTGACAGGATTACAGTGCAGGCAGGGTGACAGGATTACAGTGCAGGCAGGGTGACAGGATTACAGTGCAGGCAGGGTGACAGGATTACGGTGCAAGCCAGAGTCAGGATTACAGTGCAGGCAAGGGGTCAGGATTACAGTGCAGGTAGGGGTCAGGATTGCAGTGCAGGCAGGGTGACAGGATTACAGTGCAGGTAGAGGTCAGGATTACAGTGCAGGCAGGGTGACAGGATTACATTGCAGGTAGAGGTCAGGATTACAGTGCAGGCAGGGGTCAGGATTACAGTGCAGGCAGGGTGACAGGATTACAGTGCAGGCAGGGTGACAGGATTACATTGTAGGTAGGGGTCAGGATTACAGTGCAGGCAGGGGTCAGGATTACAGTGCAGGCAGGGGCCAGGATTAGAGTGCAAGCCAGAGTCAGGATTATGGTGCAGGCAGGGGTCAGGATTACAGTGCAGGCCGGGGTCAGGATTAGAGTGCAGGCAGGGTGACAGGATTACGGTGCAGGCAAGGGGTCAGGATTACGGTGCAGGCAGAGGTTAGGATTATTATGGTGCAGGCAGGGGTCAGGATTATTATGGTGCAGGCAGAGGTCAGGATTATTATGGTGCAGTCAGAGGTCAGGATTATTACGGTGCAGGCAGAGGTCAGGATTATTACGGTGCAGGCAGAGGTCAGGATTATTACGGTGCAGGCAGAGGTCAGGATTATCATGGTGCAGTCAGAGGTCAGAATTATTATGGTGCAGTCAGAGGTCAGGATTATTACGGTGCAGGCAGAGGTCAGGATTATTACGGTGCAGGCAGAGGTCAGGATTATTACGGTGCAAGCAGAGGTCAGAATTATTATGGTGCAGGCAGAGGTCAGGATTATTATGGTGCAGTCAGAGGTCAGAATTATTATGGCTGCAGGCAGAGGTCAGGATTATTACGGTGCAGTCAGAGGTCAGGATTATTACGGTGCAGTCAGAGGTCAGGATTTTTACGGTGCAGTCAGAGGTCAGGATTATTATGGTGCAGTCAGAGGTCAGGATTATTACGGTGCAGTCAGAGGTCAGGATTATTACGGTGCAGTCAGAGGTCAGGATTTTTACGGTGCAGTCAGAGGTCAGGATTATTACAGTGCAGGCAGAGGTCAGGATTATTACGATGCAGGCAGAGGTCAGGATTATTACGGTGCAGGCAGAGATCGCATTTATTACGGTGCAGGCAGAGGTCAGGATTATTACGGTGCAGGTGGAGGTCAGGATTATTACGGTGCAGGCAGAGGTCAGTATTATTATGGTGCAGGCAGAGGTCAGGATTATTATGATGCAGGCAGAGGTCAAGATTATTAGGGTGCAGTCAGAGGTCAGGATTATTACGGTGCAGGCAGAGGTCAGGATTATTATGGTGCAGGCAGGGGTCAGGATTATTACGGTACAGGCAGCGGTCTGGATTATTACAGTCCAGTCAGGGGTCGAGTATGGGTTATAGCACTATGGCCTTAGTCATACATTCCAACTTTCAAAGAAAGAGAGACAGAGTGTTTCGGTGAGCTCTGTGCAACACACACACAGCCAGGGGTGGGATGGAGGAGCAGGGAGCGGTGACTTCAGGCCTCACCATTGTACCCAACTCATCTGTGTCCAGAGGACATACAGGACAAACCTTCCGCCCCCGGGACAGCAGGATAGGAGTCTCGGATGGCTGAGAGTAGCCTCTGAAGACTGGATTCATCTTGTGTTCGGAGAAATCCGGAAGTGACATTATTATATTGTTGATTCTCTTCATACTCTGGAGTGTAAGGCTGCCTTCACGCGGAGTAATGGCAGGCTCAATTTGAGCTTCTTTTTACATGCGTAGAACCCCGAGGGTCGTGGTAACGTTGCATTCACGCGGCGTTTTTTTTACTATGAGCGTTTTTTGCTCGCATACACGCCCCACGTTTTTTAACGGAGCATGTACGTGAGCAAAAAACGTCACGTACGCGCTCATAGTAAAAAAACATTGCGTGATTGCAACGTTACCACAACCCTCGGAGTTCTATGCCTGTACAAGGAAGCTCAAATTGAGCCTGCCGTTACTCCGTGTGAAGGCAGCCTAATAGGTGGAGGCACAGGGGAGGTGTAGAAAATAAAAATAATCCGTACTCACCTTCCGTTGCCACCTTTGGGCCGCTTTCCAGCACTTTCCTGGTGATGTCATTCGCCAGGGGTCACTGCTGAGGTCTGTGATTGGTCACATGGGCATGCCGAGACTCATGACATCACAGGAGAGCACCAGAAGTCACCGAGGTTAACGTAAGGAGAATATGAATGTTTTTTATTTTCTATACCACCGATCACACTCCATGGTCTGATGAGATTTACCACAGTACACGTCACCGTGGACATTATAGTCCATCCAGGACAAATCCCAAGTTCTTTAATTTAATTAAAAAACAAAAATTTGGAATATTCAGGTTGAATCTGCTTCATTCTGTACTGATTTTTCCAGCTGGTGACATAGTGCTCCACTCTACAGGTGCGGTATCATCAGTGTGTACAGTGCTCCACTCTACAGGTGCGGTATCCTCAGTGTGTACAGCGCTCCACTCCACAGGTGCGGTATTCTCAGTGTATACAGCGCTCTACTCTACAGGCGTGGTATCATCAGTGTGTACAGCGCTCCACTCCACAGGTGCGGTATCCTCAGTGTGTACAGCACTTCACTCTACAGGTGCAGTATCCTCAGTGAGTTCCTAAAATCCTGCAGTTACAATCCCGTGTGTCCTGTGTTTTTCTCTCACGGTCCCTGGTGTCCTACTGATGCACTATTCTGTGATCACTATACTACACTAATGTAATGACACTGTATGGATCTGTACTACTGTGTGATCACTATACTACACTCATGTAAGGACTCTGTATGCATCTGTACTACTGTGTGATCACTATACTACACTCATGTAACGACACTGTATGGATCTGTACTACTGTGTGATCACTATACTACACTAATGTAATGACACTGTATGGATCTGTACTACTGTGTGATCACTATACTACACTAATGTAATGACACTGTATGGATCTGTACTACTGTGTGATCACTATACTACACTCATGTAATGACACTGTATGGATCTGAACTACTGTGTGATCACTATACTACACTAATGTAATGACACTGTATGGATCTGTACTACTGTGTTATCACTATACTACACTAATGTAATGACACTGTATGCATCTGTACTACTGTGTGATCACTATACTACACTCATGTAAGGACTCTGTATGCATCTGTACTACTGTGTGATCACTATACTACACTAATGTAAGGACACTGTATGGATCTGTACTACTGTGTGATCACTATACTACACTAATGTAAGGACACCGTATGGATCTGTACTACTGTGTGATCACTATACTACACTAATGTAATGACACTGTATGGATCTGTACTACTGTGTGATCACTATACTACACTCATGTAAGGACACTCTATGGATCTGTACTACTGTGTGATCACTATACTACACTAATGTAAGGACACTCTATGGATCTGTACTACTGTGTAATCACTATACTACACTAATGTAAGGACTCTGTATGCATCTGTACTACTGTGTGATCACTATACTACACTAATGTAAGGACACTCTATGGATCTGTACTACTGTGTTATCACGATACTACACTAATGTAATGACACTGTATGGATCTATACTACTGTGTGATCACTATACTACACTAATGTAATGACACTGTATGGATCTGTACTACTGTGTGATCACTATACTACACTAATGTAAAGACACTGTATGGATCTGTACTACTGTGTTATCACTATACTACACTAATGTAATGACACTGTATGGATCTATACTACTGTGTGATCACTATACTACACTAATGTAATG
Organism: Leptodactylus fuscus; assembly: GCF_031893055.1. Lineage (NCBI taxonomy): Eukaryota > Metazoa > Chordata > Amphibia > Anura > Leptodactylidae > Leptodactylus > Leptodactylus fuscus. Next base: position 3,693,294 of record NC_134268.1, on the reverse strand, counting down.
ACACTGTATGGATCTGTACTACTGTGTGATCACTATACTACACTAATGTAAGGACACTGTATGGATCTGTACTACTGTGTGATCACTATACTACACTAATGTAATGACACTGTATGGATCTGTACTACTGTGTGATCACTATACTACACTAATGTAAGGACTCTGTATGCATCTGTACTACTGTGTGATCACTATACTACACTCATGTAACGACACTGTATGGATCTGTACTACTTGTGATCACTATACTACACTCATGTAAGGACACTCTATGGATCTGTACTACTGTGTGATCACTATACTACACTAATGTAAGGACACTCTATGGATCTGTACTACTGTGTGATCACTATACTACACTAATGTAAGGACACTCTATGGATCTGTACTACTGTGTGATCACTATACTACACTAATGTAAGGACACGCTATGGATCTGTACTACTGTGTGATCACTATACTACACTAATGTAATGACACTGTATGCATCTGTACTACTGTGTGATCACTATACTACACTAATGTAAGGACACTGTATGCATCTGTACTACTGTGAGATCACTATACTACACTAATGTAAGGACACTGTATGGATCTGTACTACTGTGTGATCACTATACTACACTCATGTAAGGACACTGTATGGATCTGTACTACTGTGTGATCACTATACTACACTCATGTACTGATTTTTCCAGCTGGTGACAGTGCTCCACTCTACAGGTGCGGTATCCTCAGTGTGTACAGCGCTCCACTCCACAGGTGCGGTATCCTCAGTGTGTACAGCACTTCACTCTACAGGTGCAGTATCCTCAGTGAGTTCCTTAAATCCTGCAGTTACAATCCCGTGTGTCCTGTGTTTTTCTCTCACGGTCCCTGGTGTCCTACTGATGCACTATTCTGTGATCACTATACTACACTAATGTAATGACACTGTATGGATCTGTACTACTGTGTGATCACTATACTACACTCATGTAAGGACTCTGTATGAATCTGTACTACTGTGTGATCACTATACTACACTCATGTAACGACACTGTATGGATCTGTACTACTGTGTTATCACTATACTACACTAATGTAATGACACTGTATGCATCTGTACTACTGTGTGATCACTATACTACACTCATGTAAGGACACTGTATGGATCTGTACTACTGTGTGATCACTATACTACACTCATGTAAGGACACTGTATAGATCTGTACTACTGTGTGATCACCATACTACACTCATGTAAGGACACGCTATGGATCTGTACTACTGTGTGATCACTATATTACACTAATGTGAGGACACTCTATGGATCTGTACTACTGTGTGATCACTATATTACACTAATGTAAGGACACTGTATGGATCTGTACTACTGTGTGATCACTATACTACACTAATGTAATGACACTGTATGGATCTGTACTACTGTGTGATCACTATACTACACTAATGTAAGGACACTGTATGGATCTGTACTACTGTGTGATCACTATACTACACTAATGTAATGACACTGTATGGATCTGTACTACTGTGTGATCACTATACTACACTAATGTAAGGACACGCTATGGATCTGTACTACTGTGTGATCACTATACTACACTAATGTAAGGACACTCTATGGATCTGTACTACTGTGTGATCACTATACTACACTAATGTAAGGACACTCTATGGTTCTGTACTACTGTGTGATCACTATACTACACTAATGTAAGGACACTCTATGGTTCTGTACTACTGTGTGATCACTATACTACACTAATGTAAGGACAATCTATGGATCTGTACTACTGTGTGATCACTATGCTACACTAATGTAAGGACACTGTATGGATCTGTACTACTGTGTTATCACTATACTACACTAATGTAATGACACTTTATGGATCTATACTACTGTGTGATCACTATACTACACTAATGTAATGACACTGTATGGATCTGAACTACTGTGTGATCACTATACTACACTAATGTAAGGACACTGTATGGATCTGTACTACTGTGTGATCACTATACTACACTCATGTACTGATTTTTCCAGCTGGTGACATAGTGCTCCACTCTACAGGTGCGGTATCCTCAGTGTGTACAGCGCTCCACTCCACAGGTGCGGTATCCTCAGTGTATACAGCGCTTCACTCTACAGGTGCGGTATCATCAGTGTGTACAGCGCTCCACTCCACAGGTGCGGTATCCTCAGTGTGTACAGCACCTCACTCTACAGGTGCAGTATCCTCAGTGAGTTCCTTAAATCCTGCAGTTACAATCCCGTGTGTCCTGTGTTTTTCTCTCACGGTCCCTGGTGTCCTACTGATGCACTATTCTGTGATCACTATACTACACTAATGTAATGACACTGTATGGATCTGTACTACTGTGTGATCACTATACTACACTCATGTAAGGACTCTGTATGCATCTGTACTACTGTGTGATCACTATACTACACTCATGTAACGACACTGTATGGATCTGTACTACTCTGTGATCACTATACTACACTAATGTAAGGACACTGTATGGATCTGTACTACTGTGTTATCACTATACTACACTAATGTAATGACACTGTATGCATCTGTACTACTGTGTGATCACTATACTACACTCATGTAAGGACACTGTATGGATCTGTACTACTGTGTGATCACTATACTACACTCATGTAAGGACACGCTATGGATCTGTACTACTGTGTGATCACTATACAACACTAATGTAAGGACACTCTATGGATCTGTACTACTGTGTGATCACTATACTACACTCATGTAAGGACACTGTATAGATCTGTACTACTGTGTGATCACTATACTACACTCATGTAAGGACACGCTATGGAACTGTACTACTGTGTGATCACTATATTACACTAATGTGAGGACACTCTATGGATCTGTACTACTGTGTGATCACTATACTACACTCATGTAAGGACACTGTATGGATCTGTACTACTGTGTGATCACTATACTACACTAATGTAATGACACTGTATGGATCTGTACTACTGTGTGATCACTATACTACACTAATGTAAGGACACTCTATGGATCTGTACTACTGTGTGATCACTATACTACACTCATGTAAGGACACTGTATGGATCTGTACTACTGTGTGATCACTATACTACACTAATGTAAGGACACTGTATGGATCTGTACTACTGTGTGATCACTATACTACACTAATGTAATGACACTGTATGGATCTATACTACTGTGTGATCACTATACTACACTAATGTAATGACACTGTATGGATCTGAACTACTGTGTGATCACCATACTACACTAATGTAAGGACACTGTATGGATCTGTACTACTGTGTGATCACTATACTACACTCATGTACTGATTTTTCCAGCTGGTGACATAGTGCTCCACTCTACAGGTGCGGTATCCTCAGTGTGTACAGCGCTCCACTCCACAGGTGCGGTATCCTCAGTGTATACAGCGCTTCACTCTACAGGTGCGGTATCATCAGTGTTTACAGCGCTCCACTCCACAGGTGCGGTATCCTCAGTGTATACAGCACCTCACTCTACAGGTGCAGTATCCTCAGTGAGTTCCTTAAATCCTGCAGTTACAATCCCGTGTGTCCTGTGTTTTTCTCTCACGGTCCCTGGTGTCCTACTGATGCACTATTCTGTGATCACTATACTACACTAATGTAATGACATTGTATGGATCTGTACTACTGTGTGATCACTATACTACACTCATGTAAGGACTCTGTATGCATCTGTACTACTGTGTGATCACTATACTACACTCATGTAACGACACTGTATGGATCTGTACTACTGTGTGATCACTATACTACACTCATGTAACGACACTGTATGGATCTGTACTACTCTGTGATCACTATACTACACTAATGTAAGGACACTGTATGGATCTGTACTACTGTGTTATCACTATACTACACTAATGTAATGACACTGTATGCATCTGTACTACTGTGTGATCACTATACTACACTCATGTAAGGACACTGTATGGATCTGTACTACTGTGTGATCACTATACTACACTCATGTAAGGACACTGTATAGATCTGTACTACTGTGTGATCACTATACTACACTCATGTAAGGACACGCTATGGATCTGTACTACTGTGTGATCACTATATTACACTAATGTGAGGACACTCTATGGATCTGTACTACTGTGTGATCACTATACTACACTCATGTAAGGACACTGTATGGATCTGTACTACTGTGTGATCACTATACTACACTAATGTAATGACACTGTATGGATCTGTACTACTGTGTGATCACTATACTACACTAATGTAAGGACACTCTATGGATCTGTACTACTGTGTGATCACTATACTACACTAATGTAAGGACACTGTATGGATCTGTACTACTGTGTGATCACTATACTACACTAATGTAATGACACTGTATGGATCTATACTACTGTGTGATCACTATACTACACTAATGTAATGACACTGTATGGATCTGAACTACTGTGTGATCACTATACTACACTAATGTAAGGACACTGTATGGATCTGTACTACTGTGTGATCACTATACTACACTCATGTAAGGACTCTGTATGCATCTGTACTACTGTGTGATCACTATACTACACTCATGTAACGACACTGTATGGATCTGTACTACTGTGTGATCACTATACTACACTAATGTAATGACACTGTATGGATCAGTACTACTGTGTGATCACTATACTACACTAATGTAATGACACTGTATGGATCTGTACTACTGTGTGATCACTATACTACACTCATGTAATGACACTGTATGGATCTGAACTACTGTGTGATCACTATACTACACTAATGTAATGACACTGTATGGATCTGTACTACTGTGTTATCACTATACTACACTAATGTAATGACACTGTATGCATCTGTACTACTGTGTGATCACTATACTACACTCATGTAAGGACTCTGTATGCATCTGTACTACTGTGTGATCACTATACTACACTAATGTAAGGACACTGTATGGATCTGTACTACTGTGTGATCACTATACTACACTAATGTAAGGACACCGTATGGATCTGTACTACTGTGTGATCACTATACTACACTAATGTAATGACACTGTATGGATCTGTACTACTGTGTGATCACTATACTACACTCATGTAAGGACACTCTATGGATCTGTACTACTGTGTGATCACTATACTACACTAATGTAAGGACACTCTATGGATCTGTACTACTGTGTAATCACTATACTACACTAATGTAAGGACTCTGTATGCATCTGTACTACTGTGTGATCACTATACTACACTAATGTAAGGACACTCTATGGATCTGTACTACTGTGTTATCACGATACTACACTAATGTAATGACACTGTATGGATCTATACTACTGTGTGATCACTATACTACACTAATGTAATGACACTGTATGGATCTGTACTACTGTGTGATCACTATACTACACTAATGTAAAGACACTGTATGGATCTGTACTACTGTGTTATCACTATACTACACTAATGTAATGACACTGTATGGATCTATACTACTGTGTGATCACTATACTACACTAATGTAATGACACTGTATGGATCTGTACTACTGTGTGATCACTATACTACACTAATGTAAGGACACTGTATGGATCTGTACTACTGTGTGATCACTATACTACACTAATGTAATGACACTGTATGGATCTGTACTACTGTGTGATCACTATACTACACTAATGTAAGGACTCTGTATGCATCTGTACTACTGTGTGATCACTATACTACACTCATGTAACGACACTGTATGGATCTGTACTACTTGTGATCACTATACTACACTCATGTAAGGACACTCTATGGATCTGTACTACTGTGTGATCACTATACTACACTAATGTAAGGACACTCTATGGATCTGTACTACTGTGTGATCACTATACTACACTAATGTAAGGACACTCTATGGATCTGTACTACTGTGTGATCACTATACTACACTAATGTAAGGACACGCTATGGATCTGTACTACTGTGTGATCACTATACTACACTAATGTAAGGACACTGTATGGATCTGTACTACTGTGTTATCACTATACTACACTAATGTAATGACACTGTATGCATCTGTACTACTGTGTGATCACTATACTACACTCATGTAAGGACACTGTATGGATCTGTACTACTGTGTGATCACTATACTACACTCATGTAACGACACTGTATGGATCTGTACTACTGTGTGATCACTATACTACACTAATGTAATGACACTGTATGCATCTGTACTACTGTGTGATCACTATACTACACTAATGTAATGACACTGTATGGATCTGAACTACTGTGTGATCACTATACTACACTAATGTAATGACACTGTATGGATCTGTACTACTGTGTGATCACTATACTACACTAATGTAATGACACTGTATGCATCTGTACTACTGTGTGATCACTATACTACACTAATGTAAGGACTCTGTATGCATCTGTACTACTGTGTGATCACTATACTACACTCATGTAACGACACTGTATGGATCTGTACTACTTGTGATCACTATACTACACTCATGTAAGGACACTCTATGGATCTGTACTACTGTGTGATCACTATACTACACTAATGTAAGGACACTCTATGGATCTGTACTACTGTGTGATCACTATACTACACTAATGTAAGGACACTCTATGGATCTGTACTACTGTGTGATCACTATACTACACTAATGTAAGGACACGCTATGGATCTGTACTACTGTGTGATCACTATACTACACTAATGTAATGACACTGTATGCATCTGTACTACTGTGTGATCACTATACTACACTAATGTAAGGACACTGTATGCATCTGTACTACTGTGAGATCACTATACTACACTAATGTAAGGACACTGTATGGATCTGTACTACTGTGTGATCACTATACTACACTCATGTAAGGACACTGTATGGATCTGTACTACTGTGTGATCACTATACTACACTCATGTACTGATTTTTCCAGCTGGTGACAGTGCTCCACTCTACAGGTGCGGTATCCTCAGTGTGTACAGCGCTCCACTCCACAGGTGCGGTATCCTCAGTGTGTACAGCACTTCACTCTACAGGTGCAGTATCCTCAGTGAGTTCCTTAAATCCTGCAGTTACAATCCCGTGTGTCCTGTGTTTTTCTCTCACGGTCCCTGGTGTCCTACTGATGCACTATTCTGTGATCACTATACTACACTAATGTAATGACACTGTATGGATCTGTACTACTGTGTGATCACTATACTACACTCATGTAAGGACTCTGTATGCATCTGTACTACTGTGTGATCACTATACTACACTCATGTAACGACACTGTATGGATCTGTACTACTGTGTTATCACTATACTACACTAATGTAATGACACTGTATGCATCTGTACTACTGTGTGATCACTATACTACACTCATGTAAGGACACTGTATGGATCTGTACTACTGTGTGATCACTATACTACACTCATGTAAGGACACTGTATAGATCTGTACTACTGTGTGATCACCATACTACACTCATGTAAGGACACGCTATGGATCTGTACTACTGTGTGATCACTATATTACACTAATGTGAGGACACTCTATGGATCTGTACTACTGTGTGATCACTATATTACACTAATGTAAGGACACTGTATGGATCTGTACTACTGTGTGATCACTATACTACACTAATGTAATGACACTGTATGGATCTGTACTACTGTGTGATCACTATACTACACTAATGTAAGGACACTCTATGGTTCTGTACTACTGTGTGATCACTATACTACACTAATGTAAGGACACTCTATGGTTCTGTACTACTGTGTGATCACTATACTACACTAATGTAATGACACTGTATGGATCTGTACTACTGTGTGATCACTATACTACACTAATGTAAGGACACGCTATGGATCTGTACTACTGTGTGATCACTATACTACACTAATGTAAGGACACTCTATGGATCTGTACTACTGTGTGATCACTATACTACACTAATGTAAGGACACTCTATGGTTCTGTACTACTGTGTGATCACTATACTACACTAATGTAAGGACAATCTATGGATCTGTACTACTGTGTGATCACTATACTACACTAATGTAAGGACACTGTATGGATCTGTACTACTGTGTGATCACTATACTACACTAATGTAATGACACTGTATGGATCTATACTACTGTGTGATCACTATACTACACTAATGTAATGACACTGTATGGATCTGAACTACTGTGTGATCACTATACTACACTAATGTAAGGACACTGTATGGATCTGTACTACTGTGTGATCACTATACTACACTCATGTACTGATTTTTCCAGCTGGTGACATAGTGCTCCACTCTACAGGTGCGGTATCCTCAGTGTGTACAGCGCTCCACTCCACAGGTGCGGTATCCTCAGTGTATACAGCGCTTCACTCTACAGGTGCGGTATCATCAGTGTGTACAGCGCTCCACTCCACAGGTGCGGTATCCTCAGTGTGTACAGCACCTCACTCTACAGGTGCAGTATCCTCAGTGAGTTCCTTAAATCCTGCAGTTACAATCCCGTGTGTCCTGTGTTTTTCTCTCACGGTCCCTGGTGTCCTACTGATGCACTATTCTGTGATCACTATACTACACTAATGTAATGACACTGTATGGATCTGTACTACTGTGTGATCACTATACTACACTCATGTAAGGACTCTGTATGCATCTGTACTACTGTGTGATCACTATACTACACTCATGTAACGACACTGTATGGATCTGTACTACTCTGTGATCACTATACTACACTAATCTAAGGACACTGTATGGATCTGTACTACTGTGTTATCACTATACTACACTAATGTAATGACACTGTATGCATCTGTACTACTGTGTGATCACTATACTACACTCATGTAAGGACACTGTATGGATCTGTACTACTGTGTGATCACTATACTACACTCATGTAAGGACACTGTATAGATCTGTACTACTGTGTGATCACTATACTACACTCATGTAAGGACACGCTATGGATCTGTACTACTGTGTGATCACTATACTACACTAATGTAAGGACACTGTATGGATCTGTACTACTGTGTGATCACTATACTACACTAATGTAATGACACTGTATGGATCTATACTACTGTGTGATCACTATACTACACTAATGTAATGACACTGTATGGATCTGAACTACTGTGTGATCACCATACTACACTAATGTAAGGACACTGTATGGATCTGTACTACTGTGTGATCACTATACTACACTCATGTACTGATTTTTCCAGCTGGTGACATAGTGCTCCACTCTACAGGTGCGGTATCCTCAGTGTGTACAGCGCTCCACTCCACAGGTGCGGTATCCTCAGTGTATACAGCGCTTCACTCTACAGGTGCGGTATCATCAGTGTTTACAGCGCTCCACTCCACAGGTGCGGTATCCTCAGTGTATACAGCACCTCACTCTACAGGTGCAGTATCCTCAGTGAGTTCCTTAAATCCTGCAGTTACAATCCCGTGTGTCCTGTGTTTTTCTCTCACGGTCCCTGGTGTCCTACTGATGCACTATTCTGTGATCACTATACTACACTAATGTAATGACACTGTATGGATCTGTACTACTGTGTGATCACTATACTACACTCATGTAAGGACTCTGTATGCATCTGTACTACTGTGTGATCACTATACTACACTCATGTAACGACACTGTATGGATCTGTACTACTGTGTGATCACTATACTACACTCATGTAACGACACTGTATGGATCTGTACTACTCTGTGATCACTATACTACACTAATGTAAGGACACTGTATGGATCTGTACTACTGTGTTATCACTATACTACACTAATGTAATGACACTGTATGCATCTGTACTACTGTGTGATCACTATACTACACTCATGTAAGGACACTGTATGGATCTGTACTACTGTGTGATCACTATACTACACTCATGTAAGGACACTGTATAGATCTGTACTACTGTGTGATCACTATACTACACTCATGTAAGGACACGCTATGGATCTGTACTACTGTGTGATCACTATATTACACTAATGTGAGGACACTCTATGGATCTGTACTACTGTGTGATCACTATACTACACTCATGTAAGGACACTGTATGGATCTGTACTACTGTGTGATCACTATACTACACTAATGTAATGACACTGTATGGATCTGTACTACTGTGTGATCACTATACTACACTAATGTAAGGACACTCTATGGATCTGTACTACTGTGTGATCACTATACTACACTAATGTAAGGACACTCTATGGATCTGTACTACTGTGTGATCACTATACTACACTAATGTAAGGACACTGTATGGATCTGTACTACTGTGTGATCACTATACTACACTAATGTAATGACACTGTATGGATCTATACTACTGTGTGATCACTATACTACACTAATGTAATGACACTGTATGGATCTGAACTACTGTGTGATCACTATACTACACTAATGTAAGGACACTGTATGGATCTGTACTACTGTGTGATCACTATACTACACTCATGTAAGGACTCTGTATGCATCTGTACTACTGTGTGATCACTATACTACACTCATGTAACGACACTGTATGGATCTGTACTACTGTGTGATCACTATACTACACTAATGTAATGACACTGTATGGATCAGTACTACTGTGTGATCACTATACTACACTAATGTAATGACACTGTATGGATCTGTACTACTGTGTGATCACTATACTACACTCATGTAATGACACTGTATGGATCTGAACTACTGTGTGATCACTATACTACACTAATGTAATGACACTGTATGGATCTGTACTACTGTGTTATCACTATACTACACTAATGTAATGACACTGTATGCATCTGTACTACTGTGTGATCACTATACTACACTCATGTAAGGACTCTGTATGCATCTGTACTACTGTGTGATCACTATACTACACTAATGTAAGGACACTGTATGGATCTGTACTACTGTGTGATCACTATACTACACTAATGTAAGGACACCGTATGGATCTGTACTACTGTGTGATCACTATACTACACTAATGTAATGACACTGTATGGATCTGTACTACTGTGTGATCACTATACTACACTCATGTAAGGACACTCTATGGATCTGTACTACTGTGTGATCACTATACTACACTAATGTAAGGACACTCTATGGATCTGTACTACTGTGTAATCACTATACTACACTAATGTAAGGACTCTGTATGCATCTGTACTACTGTGTGATCACTATACTACACTAATGTAAGGACACTCTATGGATCTGTACTACTGTGTTATCACGATACTACACTAATGTAATGACACTGTATGGATCTATACTACTGTGTGATCACTATACTACACTAATGTAATGACACTGTATGGATCTGTACTACTGTGTGATCACTATACTACACTAATGTAAAGACACTGTATGGATCTGTACTACTGTGTTATCACTATACTACACTAATGTAATGACACTGTATGGATCTATACTACTGTGTGATCACTATACTACACTAATGTAATGACACTGTATGGATCTGTACTACTGTGTGATCACTATACTACACTAATGTAAGGACACTGTATGGATCTGTACTACTGTGTGATCACTATACTACACTAATGTAATGACACTGTATGGATCTGTACTACTGTGTGATCACTATACTACACTAATGTAAGGACTCTGTATGCATCTGTACTACTGTGTGATCACTATACTACACTCATGTAACGACACTGTATGGATCTGTACTACTTGTGATCACTATACTACACTCATGTAAGGACACTCTATGGATCTGTACTACTGTGTGATCACTATACTACACTAATGTAAGGACACTCTATGGATCTGTACTACTGTGTGATCACTATACTACACTAATGTAAGGACACTCTATGGATCTGTACTACTGTGTGATCACTATACTACACTAATGTAAGGACACGCTATGGATCTGTACTACTGTGTGATCACTATACTACACTAATGTAAGGACACTGTATGGATCTGTACTACTGTGTTATCACTATACTACACTAATGTAATGACACTGTATGCATCTGTACTACTGTGTGATCACTATACTACACTCATGTAAGGACACTGTATGGATCTGTACTACTGTGTGATCACTATACTACACTCATGTAACGACACTGTATGGATCTGTACTACTGTGTGATCACTATACTACACTAATGTAATGACACTGTATGCATCTGTACTACTGTGTGATCACTATACTACACTAATGTAATGACACTGTATGGATCTGAACTACTGTGTGATCACTATACTACACTAATGTAATGACACTGTATGGATCTGTACTACTGTGTGATCACTATACTACACTAATGTAATGACACTGTATGCATCTGTACTACTGTGTGATCACTATACTACACTAATGTAAGGACACTGTATGCATCTGTACTACTGTGTGATCACTATACTACACTAATGTAAGGACACTGTATGGATCTGTACTACTGTGTGATCACTATACTACACTCATGTAAGGACACTGTATGGATCTGTACTACTGTGTGATCACTATACTACACTCATGTACTGATTTTTCCAGCTGGTGACAGTGCTCCACTCTACAGGTGCGGTATCCTCAGTGTGTACAGCGCTCCACTCCACAGGTGCGGTATCCTCAGTGTGTACAGCACTTCACTCTACAGGTGCAGTATCCTCAGTGAGTTCCTTAAATCCTGCAGTTACAATCCCGTGTGTCCTGTGTTTTTCTCTCACGGTCCCTGGTGTCCTACTGATGCACTATTCTGTGATCACTATACTACACTAATGTAATGACACTGTATGGATCTGTACTACTGTGTGATCACTATACTACACTCATGTAAGGACTCTGTATGCATCTGTACTACTGTGTGATCACTATACTACACTCATGTAACGACACTGTATGGATCTGTACTACTGTGTTATCACTATACTACACTAATGTAATGACACTGTATGCATCTGTACTACTGTGTGATCACTATACTACACTCATGTAAGGACACTGTATGGATCTGTACTACTGTGTGATCACTATACTACACTCATGTAAGGACACTGTATAGATCTGTACTACTGTGTGATCACCATACTACACTCATGTAAGGACACGCTATGGATCTGTACTACTGTGTGATCACTATATTACACTAATGTGAGGACACTCTATGGATCTGTACTACTGTGTGATCACTATATTACACTAATGTAAGGACACTGTATGGATCTGTACTACTGTGTGATCACTATACTACACTAATGTAATGACACTGTATGGATCTGTACTACTGTGTGATCACTATACTACACTAATGTAAGGACACTGTATGGATCTGTACTACTGTGTGATCACTATACTACACTAATGTAATGACACTGTATGGATCTGTACTACTGTGTGATCACTATACTACACTAATGTAAGGACACGCTATGGATCTGTACTACTGTGTGATCACTATACTACACTAATGTAAGGACACTCTATGGATCTGTACTACTGTGTGATCACTATACTACACTAATGTAAGGACACTCTATGGTTCTGTACTACTGTGTGATCACTATACTACACTAATGTAAGGACAATCTATGGATCTGTACTACTGTGTGATCACTATACTACACTAATGTAAGGACACTGTATGGATCTGTACTACTGTGTGATCACTATACTACACTAATGTAATGACACTGTATGGATCTATACTACTGTGTGATCACTATACTACACTAATGTAAGGACACTGTATGGATCTGTACTACTGTGTGATCACTATACTACACTCATGTACTGATTTTTCCAGCTGGTGACATAGTGCTCCACTCTACAGGTGCGGTATCCTCAGTGTGTACAGCGCTCCACTCCACAGGTGCGGTATCCTCAGTGTATACAGCGCTTCACTCTACAGGTGCGGTATCATCAGTGTGTACAGCGCTCCACTCCACAGGTGCGGTATCCTCAGTGTGTACAGCACCTCACTCTACAGGTGCAGTATCCTCAGTGAGTTCCTTAAATCCTGCAGTTACAATCCCGTGTGTCCTGTGTTTTTCTCTCACGGTCCCTGGTGTCCTACTGATGCACTATTCTGTGATCACTATACTACACTAATGTAATGACACTGTATGGATCTGTACTACTGTGTGATCACTATACTACACTCATGTAAGGACTCTGTATGCATCTGTACTACTGTGTGATCACTATACTACACTCATGTAACGACACTGTATGGATCTGTACTACTCTGTGATCACTATACTACACTAATGTAAGGACACTGTATGGATCTGTACTACTGTGTTATCACTATACTACACTAATGTAATGACACTGTATGCATCTGTACTACTGTGTGATCACTATACTACACTCATGTAAGGACACTGTATGGATCTGTACTACTGTGTGATCACTATACTACACTCATGTAAGGACACGCTATGGATCTGTACTACTGTGTGATCACTATACTACACTAATGTAAGGACACTCTATGGATCTGTACTACTGTGTGATCACTATACTACACTCATGTAAGGACACTGTATAGATCTGTACTACTGTGTGATCACTATACTACACTCATGTAAGGACACGCTATGGATCTGTACTACTGTGTGATCACTATATTACACTAATGTGAGGACACTCTATGGATCTGTACTACTGTGTGATCACTATACTACACTCATGTAAGGACACTGTATGGATCTGTACTACTGTGTGATCACTATACTACACTAATGTAATGACACTGTATGGATCTGTACTACTGTGTGATCACTATACTACACTAATGTAAGGACACTCTATGGATCTGTACTACTGTGTGATCACTATACTACACTCATGTAAGGACACTGTATGGATCTGTACTACTGTGTGATCACTATACTACACTAATGTAAGGACACTGTATGGATCTGTACTACTGTGTGATTACTATACTACACTAATGTAAGGACACGCTATGGCTCTGTACTACTGTGTGATCACTATACTACACTAATGTAAGGACACCGTATGGATCTGTACTACTGTGTGATCACTATACTACACTAATGTAAGGACACGCTATGGATCTATACTACTGTGTGATCACTATACTACACTAATGTAAGGACACTCTATGGCTCTGTACTACTGTGTGATCACTATACTACACTAATGTAAGGACACTGTATGGATCTGTACTACTGTGTGATCACTATACTACACTAATGTAAGGACACTCTATGGATCTGTACTACTGTGTGATCACTATACTACACTCATGTAAGGACACTGTATGGATCTGTACTACTGTGTGATCACTATACTACACTAATGTAATGACACTGTATGGATCTGTACTACTGTGTGATCACTATACTACACTAATGTAAGGACACGCTATGGATCTGTACTACTGTGTGATCACTATACTACACTAATGTAAGGACACTGTATGGATCTGTACTACTCTGTGATCACTATACTACACTAATGTAAGGACACTGTATGGATCTGTACTACTGTGTTATCACTATACTACACTCATGTAAGGACACTGTATGGATCTGTACTACTGTGTGATCACTATACTACACTCATGTAAGGACACTGTATAGATCTGTACTACTGTGTGATCACTATACTACACTCATGTAAGGACACGCTATGGATCTGTACTACTGTGTGATCACTATATTACACTAATGTGAGGACACTCTATGGATCTGTACTACTGTGTGATCACTATACTACACTCATGTAAGGACACTGTATGGATCTGTACTACTGTGTGATCACTATACTACACTAATGTAATGACACTGTATGGATCTGTACTACTGTGTGATCACTATACTACACTAATGTAAGGACACGCTATGGATCTGTACTACTGTGTGATCACTATACTACACTAATGTAAGGACACTCTATGGATCTGTACTACTGTGTGATCACTATACTACACTAATGTAAGGACACTCTATGGCTCTGTACTACTGTGTGATCACTATACTACACTAATGTAAGGACACTGTATGGATCTGTACTACTGTGTGATCACTATACTACACTAATGTAAGGACACTGTATGGATCTGTACTACTGTGTGATCACTATACTACACTAATGTAAGGACAGGCTATGGCTCTGTACTACTGTGTGATCACTATACTACACTAATGTAAGGACACTCTATGGATCTGTACTACTGTGTGATCACTATACTACACTAATGTAAGGACACTGTATGGATCTGTACTACTGTGTGATCACTATACTACACTAATGTAAGGACACTGTATGGATCTATACTACTGTGTGATCACTATACTACACTAATGTAATGACACTGTATGGATCTGAACTACTGTGTGATCACTATACTACACTAATGTAAGGACACTGTATGGATCTGTACTACTGTGTGATCACTATATTACACTAATGTAAGGACACTGTATGGATCTGTACTACTGTGTGATCACTATACTACACTCATGTACTGATTTTTCCAGCTGGTGACATAGTGCTCCACTCTACAGGTGCGGTATCCTCAGTGTGTACAGCGCTCCACTCCACAGGTGCGGTATCCTCAGTGTATACAGCGCTTCACTCTACAGGTGCGGTATCATCAGTGTGTACAGCGCTCCACTCCACAGGTGCGGTATCCTCAGTGTGTACAGCACCTCACTCTACAGGTGCAGTATCCTCAGTGAGTTCCTTAAATCCTGCAGTTACAATCCCGTGTGTCCTGTGTTTTTCTCTCACGGTCCCTGGTGTCCTACTGATGCACTATTCTGTGATCACTATACTACACTAATGTAATGACACTGTATGGATCTGTACTACTGTGTGATCACTATACTACACTCATGTAAGGACTCTGTATGCATCTGTACTACTGTGTGATCACTATACTACACTCATGTAACGACACTGTATGGATCTGTACTACTGTGTTATCACTATACTACACTAATGTAATGACACTGTATGCATCTGTACTACTGTGTGATCACTATACTACACTCATGTAAGGACACTGTATGGATCTGTACTACTGTGTGATCACTATACTACACTCATGTAAGGACACTGTATAGATCTGTACTACTGTGTGATCACCATACTACACTCATGTAAGGACACGCTATGGATCTGTACTACTGTGTGATCACTATATTACACTAATGTGAGGACACTCTATGGATCTGTACTACTGTGTGATCACTATATTACACTAATGTAAGGACACTGTATGGATCTGTACTACTGTGTGATCACTATACTACACTAATGTAATGACACTGTATGGATCTGTACTACTGTGTGATCACTATACTACACTAATGTAAGGACACTGTATGGATCTGTACTACTGTGTGATCACTATACTACACTAATGTAATGACACTGTATGGATCTGTACTACTGTGTGATCACTATACTACACTAATGTAAGGACACGCTATGGATCTGTACTACTGTGTGATCACTATACTACACTAATGTAAGGACACTCTATGGATCTGTACTACTGTGTGATCACTATACTACACTAATGTAAGGACACTCTATGGTTCTGTACTACTGTGTGATCACTATACTACACTAATGTAAGGACAATCTATGGATCTGTACTACTGTGTGATCACTATACTACACTAATGTAAGGACACTGTATGGATCTGTACTACTGTGTGATCACTATACTACACTAATGTAATGACACTGTATGGATCTATACTACTGTGTGATCACTATACTACACTAATGTAAGGACACTGTATGGATCTGTACTACTGTGTGATCACTATACTACACTCATGTACTGATTTTTCCAGCTGGTGACATAGTGCTCCACTCTACAGGTGCGGTATCCTCAGTGTGTACAGCGCTCCACTCCACAGGTGCGGTATCCTCAGTGTATACAGCGCTTCACTCTACAGGTGCGGTATCATCAGTGTGTACAGCGCTCCACTCCACAGGTGCGGTATCCTCAGTGTGTACAGCACCTCACTCTACAGGTGCAGTATCCTCAGTGAGTTCCTTAAATCCTGCAGTTACAATCCCGTGTGTCCTGTGTTTTTCTCTCACGGTCCCTGGTGTCCTACTGATGCACTATTCTGTGATCACTATACTACACTAATGTAATGACACTGTATGGATCTGTACTACTGTGTGATCACTATACTACACTCATGTAAGGACTCTGTATGCATCTGTACTACTGTGTGATCACTATACTACACTCATGTAACGACACTGTATGGATCTGTACTACTCTGTGATCACTATACTACACTAATGTAAGGACACTGTATGGATCTGTACTACTGTGTTATCACTATACTACACTAATGTAATGACACTGTATGCATCTGTACTACTGTGTGATCACTATACTACACTCATGTAAGGACACTGTATGGATCTGTACTACTGTGTGATCACTATACTACACTCATGTAAGGACACGCTATGGATCTGTACTACTGTGTGATCACTATACTACACTAATGTAAGGACACTCTATGGATCTGTACTACTGTGTGATCACTATACTACACTCATGTAAGGACACTGTATAGATCTGTACTACTGTGTGATCACTATACTACACTCATGTAAGGACACGCTATGGATCTGTACTACTGTGTGATCACTATATTACACTAATGTGAGGACACTCTATGGATCTGTACTACTGTGTGATCACTATACTACACTCATGTAAGGACACTGTATGGATCTGTACTACTGTGTGATCACTATACTACACTAATGTAATGACACTGTATGGATCTGTACTACTGTGTGATCACTATACTACACTAATGTAAGGACACTCTATGGATCTGTACTACTGTGTGATCACTATACTACACTCATGTAAGGACACTGTATGGATCTGTACTACTGTGTGATCACTATACTACACTAATGTAAGGACACTGTATGGATCTGTACTACTGTGTGATTACTATACTACACTAATGTAAGGACACGCTATGGCTCTGTACTACTGTGTGATCACTATACTACACTAATGTAAGGACACCGTATGGATCTGTACTACTGTGTGATCACTATACTACACTAATGTAAGGACACGCTATGGATCTATACTACTGTGTGATCACTATACTACACTAATGTAAGGACACTCTATGGCTCTGTACTACTGTGTGATCACTATACTACACTAATGTAAGGACACTGTATGGATCTGTACTACTGTGTGATCACTATACTACACTAATGTAAGGACACTCTATGGATCTGTACTACTGTGTGATCACTATACTACACTCATGTAAGGACACTGTATGGATCTGTACTACTGTGTGATCACTATACTACACTAATGTAATGACACTGTATGGATCTGTACTACTGTGTGATCACTATACTACACTAATGTAAGGACACGCTATGGATCTGTACTACTGTGTGATCACTATACTACACTAATGTAAGGACACTGTATGGATCTGTACTACTCTGTGATCACTATACTACACTAATGTAAGGACACTGTATGGATCTGTACTACTGTGTTATCACTATACTACACTCATGTAAGGACACTGTATGGATCTGTACTACTGTGTGATCACTATACTACACTCATGTAAGGACACTGTATAGATCTGTACTACTGTGTGATCACTATACTACACTCATGTAAGGACACGCTATGGATCTGTACTACTGTGTGATCACTATATTACACTAATGTGAGGACACTCTATGGATCTGTACTACTGTGTGATCACTATACTACACTCATGTAAGGACACTGTATGGATCTGTACTACTGTGTGATCACTATACTACACTAATGTAATGACACTGTATGGATCTGTACTACTGTGTGATCACTATACTACACTAATGTAAGGACACGCTATGGATCTGTACTACTGTGTGATCACTATACTACACTAATGTAAGGACACTCTATGGATCTGTACTACTGTGTGATCACTATACTACACTAATGTAAGGACACTCTATGGCTCTGTACTACTGTGTGATCACTATACTACACTAATGTAAGGACACTGTATGGATCTGTACTACTGTGTGATCACTATACTACACTAATGTAAGGACACTGTATGGATCTGTACTACTGTGTGATCACTATACTACACTAATGTAAGGACAGGCTATGGCTCTGTACTACTGTGTGATCACTATACTACACTAATGTAAGGACACTCTATGGATCTGTACTACTGTGTGATCACTATACTACACTAATGTAAGGACACTGTATGGATCTGTACTACTGTGTGATCACTATACTACACTAATGTAAGGACACTGTATGGATCTATACTACTGTGTGATCACTATACTACACTAATGTAATGACACTGTATGGATCTGAACTACTGTGTGATCACTATACTACACTAATGTAAGGACACTGTATGGATCTGTACTACTGTGTGATCACTATATTACACTAATGTAAGGACACTGTATGGATCTGTACTACTGTGTGATCACTATACTACACTCATGTACTGATTTTTCCAGCTGGTGACATAGTGCTCCACTCTACAGGTGCGGTATCCTCAGTGTGTACAGCGCTCCACTCCACAGGTGCGGTATCCTCAGTGTATACAGCGCTTCACTCTACAGGTGCGGTATCATCAGTGTGTACAGCGCTCCACTCCACAGGTGCGGTATCCTCAGTGTGTACAGCACCTCACTCTACAGGTGCAGTATCCTCAGTGAGTTCCTTAAATCCTGCAGTTACAATCCCGTGTGTCCTGTGTTTTTCTCTCACGGTCCCTGGTGTCCTACTGATGCACTATTCTGTGATCACTATACTACACTAATGTAATGACACTGTATGGATCTGTACTACTGTGTGATCACTATACTACACTCATGTAAGGACTCTGTATGCATCTGTACTACTGTGTGATCACTATACTACACTCATGTAACGACACTGTATGGATCTGTACTACTGTGTTATCACTATACTACACTAATGTAATGACACTGTATGCATCTGTACTACTGTGTGATCACTATACTACACTCATGTAAGGACACTGTATGGATCTGTACTACTGTGTGATCACTATACTACACTCATGTAAGGACACTGTATAGATCTGTACTACTGTGTGATCACCATACTACACTCATGTAAGGACACGCTATGGATCTGTACTACTGTGTGATCACTATATTACACTAATGTGAGGACACTCTATGGATCTGTACTACTGTGTGATCACTATATTACACTAATGTAAGGACACTGTATGGATCTGTACTACTGTGTGATCACTATACTACACTAATGTAATGACACTGTATGGATCTGTACTACTGTGTGATCACTATACTACACTAATGTAAGGACACTGTATGGATCTGTACTACTGTGTGATCACTATACTACACTAATGTAATGACACTGTATGGATCTGTACTACTGTGTGATCACTATACTACACTAATGTAAGGATACGCTATGGATCTGTACTACTGTGTGATCACTATACTACACTAATGTAAGGACACTCTATGGATCTGTACTACTGTGTGATCACTATACTACACTAATGTAAGGACACTCTATGGTTCTGTACTACTGTGTGATCACTATACTACACTAATGTAAGGACAATCTATGGATCTGTACTACTGTGTGATCACTATACTACACTAATGTAAGGACACTGTATGGATCTGTACTACTGTGTGATCACTATACTACACTAATGTAATGACACTGTATGGATCTATACTACTGTGTGATCACTATACTACACTAATGTAATGACACTGTATGGATCTGAACTACTGTGTGATCACTATACTACACTAATGTAAGGACACTGTATGGATCTGTACTACTGTGTGATCACTATACTACACTCATGTACTGATTTTTCCAGCTGGTGACATAGTGCTCCACTCTACAGGTGCGGTATCCTCAGTGTGTACAGCGCTCCACTCCACAGGTGCGGTATCCTCAGTGTATACAGCGCTTCACTCTACAGGTGCGGTATCATCAGTGTGTACAGCGCTCCACTCCACAGGTGCGGTATCCTCAGTGTGTACAGCACCTCACTCTACAGGTGCAGTATCCTCAGTGAGTTCCTTAAATCCTGCAGTTACAATCCCGTGTGTCCTGTGTTTTTCTCTCACGGTCCCTGGTGTCCTACTGACGCACTATTCTGTGATCACTATACTACACTAATGTAATGACACTGTATGGATCTGTACTACTGTGTGATCACTATACTACACTCATGTAAGGACTCTGTATGCATCTGTACTACTGTGTGATCACTATACTACACTCATGTAACGACACTGTATGGATCTGTACTACTGTGTGATCACTATACTACACTAATGTAATGACACTGTATGGATCTATACTACTGTGTGATCACTATACTACACTAATGTAATGACACTGTATGGATCTGAACTACTGTGTGATCACTATACTACACTAATGTAAGGACTCTGTATGGATCTGTACTACTGTGTGATCACTATACTACACTAATGTAAGGACACTGTATGGATCTGTACTACTGTGTGATCACTATACTACACTAATGTAAGGACACTGTATGGATCTGTACTACTGTGTGATCACTATACTACACTAATGTAATGACACTGTATGGATCTATACTACTGTGTGATCACTATACTACACTAATGTAATGACACTGTATGGATCTGAACTACTGTGTGATCACTATACTACACTAATGTAAGGACACTGTATGGATCTGTACTACTGTGTGATCACTATACTACACTCATGTACTGATTTTTCCAGCTGGTGACATAGTGCTCCACTCTACAGGTGCGGTATCCTCAGTGTGTACAGCGCTCCACTCCACAGGTGCGGTATCCTCAGTGTATACAGCGCTTCACTCTACAGGTGCGGTATCATCAGTGTGTACAGCGCTCCACTCCACAGGTGCGGTATCCTCAGTGTGTACAGCACCTCACTCTACAGGTGCAGTATCCTCAGTGAGTTCCTTAAATCCTGCAGTTACAATCCCGTGTGTCCTGTGTTTTTCTCTCACGGTCCCTGGTGTCCTACTGACGCACTATTCTGTGATCACTATACTACACTCATGTAAGGACTCTGTATGCATCTGTACTACTGTGTGATCACTATACTACACTCATGTAACGACACTGTATGGATCTGTACTACTCTGTGATCACTATACTACACTAATGTAAGGACACTGTATGGATCTGTACTACTGTGTTATCACTATACTACACTAATGTAATGACACTGTATGCATCTGTACTACTGTGTGATCACTATACTACACTCATGTAACGACACTGTATGGATCTGTACTACTGTGTGATCACTATACTACACTAATGTAATGACACTGTATGGATCTGAACTACTGTGTGATCACTATACTACACTAATGTAATGACACTGTATGGATCTGTACTACTGTGTGATCACTATACTACACTAATGTAATGACACTGTATGCATCTGTACTACTGTGTGATCACTATACTACACTAATGTAAGGACACTGTATGCATCTGTACTACTGTGTGATCACTATACTACACTAATGTAAGGACACTGTATGGATCTGTACTACTGTGTGATCACTATACTACACTCATGTAAGGACACTGTATGGATCTGTACTACTGTGTGATCACTATACTACACTCATGTACTGATTTTTCCAGCTGGTGACAGTGCTCCACTCTACAGGTGCGGTATCCTCAGTGTGTACAGCGCTCCACTCCACAGGTGCGGTATCCTCAGTGTGTACAGCACTTCACTCTACAGGTGCAGTATCCTCAGTGAGTTCCTTAAATCCTGCAGTTACAATCCCGTGTGTCCTGTGTTTTTCTCTCACGGTCCCTGGTGTCCTACTGATGCACTATTCTGTGATCACTATACTACACTAATGTAATGACACTGTATGGATCTGTACTACTGTGTGATCACTATACTACACTCATGTAAGGACTCTGTATGCATCTGTACTACTGTGTGATCACTATACTACACTCATGTAACGACACTGTATGGATCTGTACTACTGTGTTATCACTATACTACACTAATGTAATGACACTGTATGCATCTGTACTACTGTGTGATCACTATACTACACTCATGTAAGGACACTGTATGGATCTGTACTACTGTGTGATCACTATACTACACTCATGTAAGGACACTGTATAGATCTGTACTACTGTGTGATCACCATACTACACTCATGTAAGGACACGCTATGGATCTGTACTACTGTGTGATCACTATATTACACTAATGTGAGGACACTCTATGGATCTGTACTACTGTGTGATCACTATATTACACTAATGTAAGGACACTCTATGGATCTGTACTACTGTGTGATCACTATACTACACTAATGTAATGACACTGTATGGATCTGTACTACTGTGTGATCACTATACTACACTAATGTAAGGACACTCTATGGATCTGTACTACTGTGTGATCACTATACTACACTAATGTAAGGACACTCTATGGTTCTGTACTACTGTGTGATCACTATACTACACTAATGTAAGGACAATCTATGGATCTGTACTACTGTGTAATCACTATACTACACTAATGTAAGGACACTGTATGGATCTGTACTACTGTGTGATCACTATACTACACTAATGTAATGACACTGTATGGATCTATACTACTGTGTGATCACTATACTACACTAATGTAAGGACACTGTATGGATCTGTACTACTGTGTGATCACTATACTACACTCATGTACTGATTTTTCCAGCTGGTGACATAGTGCTCCACTCTACAGGTGCGGTATCCTCAGTGTGTACAGCGCTCCACTCCACAGGTGCGGTATCCTCAGTGTATACAGCGCTTCACTCTACAGGTGCGGTATCATCAGTGTGTACAGCGCTCCACTCCACAGGTGCGGTATCCTCAGTGTGTACAGCACCTCACTCTACAGGTGCAGTATCCTCAGTGAGTTCCTTAAATCCTGCAGTTACAATCCCGTGTGTCCTGTGTTTTTCTCTCACGGTCCCTGGTGTCCTACTGATGCACTATTCTGTGATCACTATACTACACTAATGTAATGACACTGTATGGATCTGTACTACTGTGTGATCACTATACTACACTCATGTAAGGACTCTGTATGCATCTGTACTACTGTGTGATCACTATACTACACTCATGTAACGACACTGTATGGATCTGTACTACTCTGTGATCACTATACTACACTAATGTAAGGACACTGTATGGATCTGTACTACTGTGTTATCACTATACTACACTAATGTAATGACACTGTATGCATCTGTACTACTGTGTGATCACTATACTACACTCATGTAAGGACACTGTATGGATCTGTACTACTGTGTGATCACTATACTACACTCATGTAAGGACACGCTATGGATCTGTACTACTGTGTGATCACTATACTACACTAATGTAAGGACACTCTATGGATCTGTACTACTGTGTGATCACTATACTACACTCATGTAAGGACACTGTATAGATCTGTACTACTGTGTGATCACTATACTACACTCATGTAAGGACACGCTATGGATCTGTACTACTGTGTGATCACTATATTACACTAATGTGAGGACACTCTATGGATCTGTACTACTGTGTGATCACTATACTACACTCATGTAAGGACACTGTATGGATCTGTACTACTGTGTGATCACTATACTACACTAATGTAATGACACTGTATGGATCTGTACTACTGTGTGATCACTATACTACACTAATGTAAGGACACTCTATGGATCTGTACTACTGTGTGATCACTATACTACACTCATGTAAGGACACTGTATGGATCTGTACTACTGTGTGATCACTATACTACACTAATGTAAGGACACTGTATGGATCTGTACTACTGTGTGATTACTATACTACACTAATGTAAGGACACGCTATGGCTCTGTACTACTGTGTGATCACTATACTACACTAATGTAAGGACACCGTATGGATCTGTACTACTGTGTGATCACTATACTACACTAATGTAAGGACACGCTATGGATCTATACTACTGTGTGATCACTATACTACACTAATGTAAGGACACTCTATGGCTCTGTACTACTGTGTGATCACTATACTACACTAATGTAAGGACACTGTATGGATCTGTACTACTGTGTGATCACTATACTACACTAATGTAAGGACACTCTATGGATCTGTACTACTGTGTGATCACTATACTACACTCATGTAAGGACACGCTATGGATCTGTACTACTGTGTGATCACTATATTACACTAATGTGAGGACACTCTATGGATCTGTACTACTGTGTGATCACTATACTACACTCATGTAAGGACACTGTATGGATCTGTACTACTGTGTGATCACTATACTACACTAATGTAATGACACTGTATGGATCTGTACTACTGTGTGATCACTATACTACACTAATGTAAGGACACGCTATGGATCTGTACTACTGTGTGATCACTATACTACACTAATGTAAGGACACTGTATGGATCTGTACTACTGTGTGATCACTATACTACACTAATGTAATGACACTCTATGGATCTGTACTACTGTGTGATCACTATACTACACTAATGTAAGGACACTCTATGGTTCTGTACTACTGTGTGATCACTATACTACACTAATGTAAGGACACTCTATGGATCTGTACTACTGTGTGATCACTATACTACACTAATGTAATGACACTGTATGGATCTATACTACTGTGTGATCACTATACTACACTAATGTAATGACACTGTATGGATCTATACTACTGTGTGATCACTATACTACACTAATGTAAGGACACTGTATGGATCTGAACTACTGTGTGATCACCATACTACACTAATGTAAGGACACTGTATGGATCTGTACTACTGTGTGATCACTATACTACACTCATGTACTGATTTTTCCAGCTGGTGACATAGTGCTCCACTCTACAGGTGCGGTATCCTCAGTGTGTACAGCGCTCCACTCCACAGGTGCGGTATCCTCAGTGTATACAGCGCTTCACTCTACAGGTGCGGTATCATCAGTGTTTACAGCGCTCCACTCCACAGGTGCGGTATCCTCAGTGTGTACAGCACCTCACTCTACAGGTGCAGTATCCTCAGTGAGTTCCTTAAATCCTGCAGTTACAATCCCGTGTGTCGTGTGTTTTTCTCTCACGGTCCCTGGTTTCCTACTGATGCACTATTCTGTGATCACTATACTACACTAATGTAATGACACTGTATGGATCTGTACTACTGTGTGATCACTATACTACACTCATGTAAGGACTCTGTATGCATCTGTACTACTGTGTGATCACTATACTACACTCATGTAACGACACTGTATGGATCTGTACTACTGTGTGATCACTATACTACACTCATGTAACGACACTGTATGGATCTTTACTACTCTGTGATCACTATACTACACTAATGTAAGGACACTGTATGGATCTGTACTACTGTGTTATCACTATACTACACTAATGTAATGACACTGTATGCATCTGTACTACTGTGTGATCACTATACTACACTCATGTAAGGACACTGTATGGATCTGTACTACTGTGTGATCACTATACTACACTCATGTAAGGACACTGTATAGATCTGTACTACTGTGTGATCACTATACTACACTCATGTAAGGACACGCTATGGATCTGTACTACTGTGTGATCACTATATTACACTAATGTGAGGACACTCTATGGATCTGTACTACTGTGTGATCACTATACTACACTCATGTAAGGACACTGTATGGATCTGTACTACTGTGTGATCACTATACTACACTAATGTAAGGACACGCTATGGATCTGTACTACTGTGTGATCACTATACTACACTAATGTAAGGACACGCTATGGATCTGTACTACTGTGTGATCACTATACTACACTAATGTAAGGACACTCTATGGATCTGTACTACTGTGTGATCACTATACTACACTAATGTAAGGACACTCTATGGCTCTGTACTACTGTGTGATCACTATACTACACTAATGTAAGGACACTGTATGGATCTGTACTACTGTGTGATCACTATACTACACTAATGTAAGGACACTGTATGGATCTGTACTACTGTGTGATCACTATACTACACTAATGTAAGGACAGGCTATGGCTCTGTACTACTGTGTGATCACTATACTACACTAATGTAAGGACACTCTATGGATCTGTACTACTGTGTGATCACTATACTACACTAATGTAAGGACACTGTATGGATCTGTACTACTGTGTGATCACTATACTACACTAATGTAAGGACACTGTATGGATCTATACTACTGTGTGATCACTATACTACACTAATGTAATGACACTGTATGGATCTGAACTACTGTGTGATCACTATACTACACTAATGTAAGGACACTGTATGGATCTGTACTACTGTGTGATCACTATATTACACTAATGTAAGGACACTGTATGGATCTGTACTACTGTGTGATCACTATACTACACTCATGTACTGATTTTTCCAGCTGGTGACATAGTGCTCCACTCTACAGGTGCGGTATCCTCAGTGTGTACAGCGCTCCACTCCACAGGTGCGGTATCCTCAGTGTATACAGCGCTTCACTCTACAGGTGCGGTATCATCAGTGTGTACAGCGCTCCACTCCACAGGTGCGGTATCCTCAGTGTGTACAGCACCTCACTCTACAGGTGCAGTATCCTCAGTGAGTTCCTTAAATCCTGCAGTTACAATCCCGTGTGTCCTGTGTTTTTCTCTCACGGTCCCTGGTGTCCTACTGATGCACTATTCTGTGATCACTATACTACACTAATGTAATGACACTGTATGGATCTGTACTACTGTGTGATCACTATACTACACTAATGTAATGACACTGTATGGATCTATACTACTGTGTGATCACTATACTACACTCATGTAAGGACTCTGTATGCATCTGTACTACTGTGTGATCACTATACTACACTCATGTAACGACACTGTATGGATCTGTACTACTCTGTGATCACTATACTACACTAATGTAAGGACACTGTATGGATCTGTACTACTGTGTTATCACTATACTACACTAATGTAATGACACTGTATGCATCTGTACTACTGTGTGATCACTATACTACACTCATGTAAGGACATGTATGGATCTGTACTACTGTGTGATCACTATACTACACTCATGTAAGGACACTGTATAGATCTGTACTACTGTGTGATCACTATACTACACTCATGTAAGGACACGCTATGGATCTGTACTACTGTGTGATCACTATATTACACTAATGTGAGGACACTCTATGGATCTGTACTACTGTGTGATCACTATACTACACTCATGTAAGGACACTGTATGGATCTGTACTACTGTGTGATCACTATACTACACTAATGTAATGACACTGTATGGATCTGTACTACTGTGTGATCACTATACTACACTAATGTAAGGACACGCTATGGATCTGTACTACTGTGTGATCACTATATTACACTAATGTGAGGACACTCTATGGATCTGTACTACTGTGTGATCACTATACTACACTCATGTAAGGACACGCTATGGATCTGTACTACTGTGTGATCACTATATTACACTAATGTGAGGACACTCTATGGATCTGTACTACTGTGTGATCACTATACTACACTCATGTAAGGACACTGTATGGATCTGTACTACTGTGTGATCACTATACTACACTAATGTAATGACACTCTATGGATCTGTACTACTGTGTGATCACTATATTACACTAATGTAAGGACACTGTATGGATCTGTACTACTGTGTGATCACTATACTACACTCATGTAAGGACACTGTATGGATCTGTACTACTGTGTGATCACTATACTACACTAATGTAATGACACTCTATGGATCTGTACTACTGTGTGATCACTATATTACACTAATGTAAGGACACTGTATGGATCTGTACTACTGTGTGATCACTATACTACACTAATGTAATGACACTGTATGGATCTGTACTACTGTGTGATCACTATACTACACTAATGTAAGGACACTGTATGGATCTGTACTACTGTGTGATCACTATACTACACTAATGTAAGGACACGCTATGGATCTGTACTACTGTGTGATCACTATACTACACTAATGTAAGGACACTCTATGGATCTGTACTACTGTGTGATCACTATACTACACTAATGTAAGGACACTCTATGGTTCTGTACTACTGTGTGATCACTATACTACACTAATGTAAGGACAATCTATGGATCTGTACTACTGTGTGATCACTATACTACACTAATGTAAGGACACTGTATGGATCTGTACTACTGTGTGATCACTATACTACACTAATGTAATGACACTGTATGGATCTATACTACTGTGTGATCACTATACTACACTAATGTAATGACACTGTATGGATCTCAACTACTGTGTGATCACTATACTACACTAATGTAAGGACACTGTATGGATCTGTACTACTGTGTGATCACTATACTACACTCATGTACTGATTTTTCCAGCTGGTGACATAGTGCTCCACTCTACAGTTGCGGTATCCTCAGTGTGTACAGCGCTCCACTCCACAGGTGCGGTATCCTCAGTGTATACAGCGCTTCACTCTACAGGTGCGGTATCATCAGTGTGTACAGCGCTCCACTCCACAGGTGCGGTATCCTCAGTGTGTACAGCACCTCACTCTACAGGTGCAGTATCCTCAGTGAGTTCCTTAAATCCTGCAGTTACAATCCCGTGTGTCCTGTGTTTTTCTCTCACGGTCCCTGGTGTCCTACTGATGCACTATTCTGTGATCACTATACTACACTAATGTAATGACACTGTATGGATCTGTACTACTGTGTGATCACTATACTACACTCATGTAAGGACTCTGTATGCATCTGTACTACTGTGTGATCACTATACTACACTCATGTAACGACACTGTATGGATCTGTACTACTCTGTGATCACTATACTACACTAATGTAAGGACACTGTATGGATCTGTACTACTGTGTTATCACTATACTACACTAATGTAATGACACTGTATGCATCTGTACTACTGTGTGATCACTATACTACACTCATGTAAGGACACTGTATGGATCTGTACTACTGTGTGATCACTATACTACACTAATGTAAGGACACTCTATGGATCTGTACTACTGTGTGATCACTATACTACAATCATGTAAGGACAGGCTATGGATCTGTACTACTGTGTGATCACTATACTACACTAATGTAAGGACACTCTATGGATCTGTACTACTGTGTGATCACTATACTACACTAATGTAAGGACAGGCTATGGCTCTGTACTACTGTGTGATCACTATACTACACTAATGTAAGGACACTCTATGGATCTGTACTACTGTGTGATCACTATACTACACTAATGTAAGGACACTGTATGGATCTGTACTACTGTGTGATCACTATACTACACTAATGTAAGGACACTGTATGGATCTATACTACTGTGTGATCACTATACTACACTAATGTAATGACACTGTATGGATCTGAACTACTGTGTGATCACTATACTACACTAATGTAAGGACACTGTATGGATCTGTACTACTGTGTGATCACTATATTACACTAATGTAAGGACACTGTATGGATCTGTACTACTGTGTGATCACTATACTACACTCATGTACTGATTTTTCCAGCTGGTGACATAGTGCTCCACTCTACAGGTGCGGTATCCTCAGTGTGTACAGCGCTCCACTCCACAGGTGCGGTATCCTCAGTGTATACAGCGCTTCACTCTACAGGTGCGGTATCATCAGTGTGTACAGCGCTCCACTCCACAGGTGCGGTATCCTCAGTGTGTACAGCACCTCACTCTACAGGTGCAGTATCCTCAGTGAGTTCCTTAAATCCTGCAGTTACAATCCCGTGTGTCCTGTGTTTTTCTCTCACGGTCCCTGGTGTCCTACTGATGCACTATTCTGTGATCACTATACTACACTAATGTAATGACACTGTATGGATCTGTACTACTGTGTGATCACTATACTACACTAATGTAATGACACTGTATGGATCTATACTACTGTGTGATCACTATACTACACTCATGTAAGGACTCTGTATGCATCTGTACTACTGTGTGATCACTATACTACACTCATGTAACGACACTGTATGGATCTGTACTACTCTGTGATCACTATACTACACTAATGTAAGGACACTGTATGGATCTGTACTACTGTGTTATCACTATACTACACTAATGTAATGACACTGTATGCATCTGTACTACTGTGTGATCACTATACTACACTCATGTAAGGACATGTATGGATCTGTACTACTGTGTGATCACTATACTACACTCATGTAAGGACACTGTATAGATCTGTACTACTGTGTGATCACTATACTACACTCATGTAAGGACACGCTATGGATCTGTACTACTGTGTGATCACTATATTACACTAATGTGAGGACACTCTATGGATCTGTACTACTGTGTGATCACTATACTACACTCATGTAAGGACACTGTATGGATCTGTACTACTGTGTGATCACTATACTACACTAATGTAATGACACTGTATGGATCTGTACTACTGTGTGATCACTATACTACACTAATGTAAGGACACGCTATGGATCTGTACTACTGTGTGATCACTATACTACACTAATGTAAGGACACTCTATGGATCTGTACTACTGTGTGATCACTATACTACACTAATGTAAGGACACTCTATGGTTCTGTACTACTGTGTGATCACTATACTACACTAATGTAAGGACACTCTATGGATCTGTACTACTGTGTGATCACTATACTACACTAATGTAAGGACACTGTATGGATCTGTACTACTGTGTGATCACTATACTACACTAATGTAATGACACTGTATGGATCTATACTACTGTGTGATCACTATACTACACTAATGTAATGACACTGTATGGATCTGAACTACTGTGTGATCACTATACTACACTAATGTAATGACACTGTATGGATCTGTACTACTGTGTGATCACTATACTACACTCATGTAAGGACACTGTATGGATCTGTACTACTGTGTGATCACTATACTACACTAATGTAATGACACTCTATGGATCTGTACTACTGTGTGATCACTATATTACACTAATGTAAGGACACTGTATGGATCTGTACTACTGTGTGATCACTATACTACACTCATGTAAGGACACTGTATGGATCTGTACTACTGTGTGATCACTATACTACACTAATGTAATGACACTCTATGGATCTGTACTACTGTGTGATCACTATATTACACTAATGTAAGGACACTGTATGGATCTGTACTACTGTGTGATCACTATACTACACTAATGTAATGACACTGTATGGATCTGTACTACTGTGTGATCACTATACTACACTAATGTAAGGACACTGTATGGATCTGTACTACTGTGTGATCACTATACTACACTAATGTAAGGACACGCTATGGATCTGTACTACTGTGTGATCACTATACTACACTAATGTAAGGACACTCTATGGATCTGTACTACTGTGTGATCACTATACTACACTAATGTAAGGACACTCTATGGTTCTGTACTACTGTGTGATCACTATACTACACTAATGTAAGGACACTGTATGGATCTGTACTACTGTGTGATCACTATACTACACTAATGTAAGGACAATCTATGGATCTGTACTACTGTGTGATCACTATACTACACTAATGTAAGGACACTGTATGGATCTGTACTACTGTGTGATCACTATACTACACTAATGTAATGACACTGTATGGATCTATACTACTGTGTGATCACTATACTACACTAATGTAATGACACTGTATGGATCTGAACTACTGTGTGATCACTATACTACACTAATGTAAGGACACTGTATGGATCTGTACTACTGTGTGATCACTATACTACACTCATGTACTGATTTTTCCAGCTGGTGACATAGTGCTCCACTCTACAGTTGTGGTATCCTCAGTGTGTACAGCGCTCCACTCCACAGGTGCGGTATCCTCAGTGTATACAGCGCTTCACTCTACAGGTGCGGTATCATCAGTGTGTACAGCGCTCCACTCCACAGGTGCGGTATCCTCAGTGTGTACAGCACCTCACTCTACAGGTGCAGTATCCTCAGTGAGTTCCTTAAATCCTGCAGTTACAATCCCGTGTGTCCTGTGTTTTTCTCTCACGGTCCCTGGTGTCCTACTGATGCACTATTCTGTGATCACTATACTACACTAATGTAATGACACTGTATGGATCTGTACTACTGTGTGATCACTATACTACACTCATGTAAGGACTCTGTATGCATCTGTACTACTGTGTGATCACTATACTACACTCATGTAACGACACTGTATGGATCTGTACTACTCTGTGATCACTATACTACACTAATGTAAGGACACTGTATGGATCTGTACTACTGTGTTATCACTATACTACACTAATGTAATGACACTGTATGCATCTGTACTACTGTGTGATCACTATACTACACTCATGTAAGGACACTGTATGGATCTGTACTACTGTGTGATCACTATACTACACTAATGTAAGGACACTCTATGGATCTGTACTACTGTGTGATCACTATACTACACTCATGTAAGGACACGCTATGGATCTGTACTACTGTGTGATCACTATACTACACTAATGTAAGGACACTCTATGGATCTGTACTACTGTGTGATCACTATACTACACTCATGTAAGGACACTGTATAGATCTGTACTACTGTGTGATCACTATACTACACTCATGTAAGGACACTGTATGGATCTGTACTACTGTGTGATCACTATATTACACTAATGTGAGGACACTCTATGGATCTGTACTACTGTGTGATCACTATACTACACTCATGTAAGGACACTGTATGGATCTGTACTACTGTGTGATCACTATACTACACTAATGTAAGGACACGCTATGGCTCTGTACTACTGTGTGATCACTATACTACACTAATGTAAGGACACCGTATGGATCTGTACTACTGTGTGATCACTATACTACACTAATGTAAGGACACGCTATGGATCTATACTACTGTGTGATCACTATA
This sequence comes from Leptodactylus fuscus, assembly GCF_031893055.1. NCBI lineage: Eukaryota > Metazoa > Chordata > Amphibia > Anura > Leptodactylidae > Leptodactylus > Leptodactylus fuscus. Next base: position 3,657,940 of record NC_134268.1, on the reverse strand, counting down.
CTACACTAATGTAAGGACACTCTATGGCTCTGTACTACTGTGTGATCACTATACTACACTAATGTAAGGACACTGTATGGATCTGTACTACTGTGTGATCACTATACTACACTAATGTAAGGACACTCTATGGATCTGTACTACTGTGTGATCACTATACTACACTCATGTAAGGACACGCTATGGATCTGTACTACTGTGTGATCACTATATTACACTAATGTGAGGACACTCTATGGATCTGTACTACTGTGTGATCACTATACTACACTCATGTAAGGACACTGTATGGATCTGTACTACTGTGTGATCACTATACTACACTAATGTAATGACACTGTATGGATCTGTACTACTGTGTGATCACTATACTACACTAATGTAAGGACACTCTATGGTTCTGTACTACTGTGTGATCACTATACTACACTAATGTAAGGACACTCTATGGATCTGTACTACTGTGTGATCACTATACTACACTAATGTAAGGACACTGTATGGATCTGTACTACTGTGTGATCACTATACTACACTAATGTAATGACACTCTATGGATCTGTACTACTGTGTGATCACTATACTACACTAATGTAAGGACACTCTATGGTTCTGTACTACTGTGTGATCACTATACTACACTAATGTAAGGACACTCTATGGATCTGTACTACTGTGTGATCACTATACTACACTCATGTAAGGACACTGTATGGATCTGTACTACTGTGTGATCACTATACTACACTAATGTAATGACACTGTATGGATCTGTACTACTGTGTGATCACTATACTACACTAATGTAATGACACTGTATGGATCTGTACTACTGTGTGATCACTATACTACACTAATGTAATGACACTGTATGGATCTATACTACTGTGTGATCACTATACTACACTAATGTAATGACACTGTATGGATCTGAACTACTGTGTGATCACCATACTACACTAATGTAAGGACACTGTATGGATCTGTACTACTGTGTGATCACTATACTACACTCATGTACTGATTTTTCCAGCTGGTGACATAGTGCTCCACTCTACAGGTGCGGTATCCTCAGTGTGTACAGCGCTCCACTCCACAGGTGCGGTATCCTCAGTGTATACAGCGCTTCACTCTACAGGTGCGGTATCATCAGTGTTTACAGCGCTCCACTCCACAGGTGCGGTATCCTCAGTGTGTACAGCACCTCACTCTACAGGTGCAGTATCCTCAGTGAGTTCCTTAAATCCTGCAGTTACAATCCCGTGTGTCCTGTGTTTTTCTCTCACGGTCCCTGGTGTCCTACTGATGCACTATTCTGTGATCACTATACTACACTAATGTAATGACACTGTATGGATCTGTACTACTGTGTGATCACTATACTACACTCATGTAAGGACTCTGTATGCATCTGTACTACTGTGTGATCACTATACTACACTCATGTAACGACACTGTATGGATCTGTACTACTGTGTGATCACTATACTACACTCATGTAACGACACTGTATGGATCTGTACTACTCTGTGATCACTATACTACACTAATGTAAGGACACTGTATGGATCTGTACTACTGTGTTATCACTATACTACACTAATGTAATGACACTGTATGCATCTGTACTACTGTGTGATCACTATACTACACTCATGTAAGGACACTGTATGGATCTGTACTACTGTGTGATCACTATACTACACTCATGTAAGGACACTGTATAGATCTGTACTACTGTGTGATCACTATACTACACTCATGTAAGGACACGCTATGGATCTGTACTACTGTGTGATCACTATATTACACTAATGTGAGGACACTCTATGGTTCTGTACTACTGTGTGATCACTATACTACACTAATGTAAGGACACTCTATGGATCTGTACTACTGTGTGATCACTATACTACACTAATGTAAGGACACTGTATGGATCTGTACTACTGTGTGATCACTATACTACACTAATGTAATGACACTGTATGGATCTATACTACTGTGTGATCACTATACTACACTAATGTAATGACACTCTATGGATCTGTACTACTGTGTGATCACTATACTACACTCATGTAAGGACACTGTATGGATCTGTACTACTGTGTGATCACTATACTACACTAATGTAATGACACTCTATGGATCTGTACTACTGTGTGATCACTATATTACACTAATGTAAGGACACTGTATGGATCTGTACTACTGTGTGATCACTATACTACACTCATGTAAGGACACTGTATGGATCTGTACTACTGTGTGATCACTATACTACACTAATGTAATGACACTCTATGGATCTGTACTACTGTGTGATCACTATATTACACTAATGTAAGGACACTGTATGGATCTGTACTACTGTGTGATCACTATACTACACTAATGTAATGACACTGTATGGATCTGTACTACTGTGTGATCACTATACTACACTAATGTAAGGACACTGTATGGATCTGTACTACTGTGTGATCACTATACTACACTAATGTAAGGACACGCTATGGATCTGTACTACTGTGTGATCACTATACTACACTAATGTAAGGACACTCTATGGATCTGTACTACTGTGTGATCACTATACTACACTAATGTAAGGACAATCTATGGATCTGTACTACTGTGTGATCACTATACTACACTAATGTAAGGACACTGTATGGATCTGTACTACTGTGTGATCACTATACTACACTAATGTAATGACACTGTATGGATCTATACTACTGTGTGATCACTATACTACACTAATGTAATGACACTGTATGGATCTGAACTACTGTGTGATCACTATACTACACTAATGTAAGGACACTGTATGGATCTGTACTACTGTGTGATCACTATACTACACTCATGTACTGATTTTTCCAGCTGGTGACATAGTGCTCCACTCTACAGTTGTGGTATCCTCAGTGTGTACAGCGCTCCACTCCACAGGTGCGGTATCCTCAGTGTATACAGCGCTTCACTCTACAGGTGCGGTATCATCAGTGTGTACAGCGCTCCACTCCACAGGTGCGGTATCCTCAGTGTGTACAGCACCTCACTCTACAGGTGCAGTATCCTCAGTGAGTTCCTTAAATCCTGCAGTTACAATCCCGTGTGTCCTGTGTTTTTCTCTCACGGTCCCTGGTGTCCTACTGATGCACTATTCTGTGATCACTATACTACACTAATGTAATGACACTGTATGGATCTGTACTACTGTGTGATCACTATACTACACTCATGTAAGGACTCTGTATGCATCTGTACTACTGTGTGATCACTATACTACACTCATGTAACGACACTGTATGGATCTGTACTACTCTGTGATCACTATACTACACTAATGTAAGGACACTGTATGGATCTGTACTACTGTGTTATCACTATACTACACTAATGTAATGACACTGTATGCATCTGTACTACTGTGTGATCACTATACTACACTCATGTAAGGACACTGTATGGATCTGTACTACTGTGTGATCACTATACTACACTAATGTAAGGACACTCTATGGATCTGTACTACTGTGTGATCACTATACTACACTCATGTAAGGACACGCTATGGATCTGTACTACTGTGTGATCACTATACTACACTAATGTAAGGACACTCTATGGATCTGTACTACTGTGTGATCACTATACTACACTCATGTAAGGACACTGTATAGATCTGTACTACTGTGTGATCACTATACTACACTCATGTAAGGACACTGTATGGATCTGTACTACTGTGTGATCACTATATTACACTAATGTGAGGACACTCTATGGATCTGTACTACTGTGTGATCACTATACTACACTCATGTAAGGACACTGTATGGATCTGTACTACTGTGTGATCACTATACTACACTAATGTAAGGACACGCTATGGCTCTGTACTACTGTGTGATCACTATACTACACTAATGTAAGGACACCGTATGGATCTGTACTACTGTGTGATCACTATACTACACTAATGTAAGGACACGCTATGGATCTATACTACTGTGTGATCACTATACTACACTAATGTAAGGACACTCTATGGCTCTGTACTACTGTGTGATCACTATACTACACTAATGTAAGGACACTGTATGGATCTGTACTACTGTGTGATCACTATACTACACTAATGTAAGGACACTCTATGGATCTGTACTACTGTGTGATCACTATACTACACTCATGTAAGGACACGCTATGGATCTGTACTACTGTGTGATCACTATATTACACTAATGTGAGGACACTCTATGGATCTGTACTACTGTGTGATCACTATACTACACTCATGTAAGGACACTGTATGGATCTGTACTACTGTGTGATCACTATACTACACTAATGTAATGACACTGTATGGATCTGTACTACTGTGTGATCACTATACTACACTAATGTAAGGACACTCTATGGTTCTGTACTACTGTGTGATCACTATACTACACTAATGTAAGGACACTCTATGGATCTGTACTACTGTGTGATCACTATACTACACTAATGTAAGGACACTGTATGGATCTGTACTACTGTGTGATCACTATACTACACTAATGTAATGACACTCTATGGATCTGTACTACTGTGTGATCACTATACTACACTAATGTAAGGACACTCTATGGTTCTGTACTACTGTGTGATCACTATACTACACTAATGTAAGGACACTCTATGGATCTGTACTACTGTGTGATCACTATACTACACTCATGTAAGGACACTGTATGGATCTGTACTACTGTGTGATCACTATACTACACTAATGTAATGACACTGTATGGATCTGTACTACTGTGTGATCACTATACTACACTAATGTAATGACACTGTATGGATCTGTACTACTGTGTGATCACTATACTACACTAATGTAATGACACTGTATGGATCTATACTACTGTGTGATCACTATACTACACTAATGTAATGACACTGTATGGATCTGAACTACTGTGTGATCACCATACTACACTAATGTAAGGACACTGTATGGATCTGTACTACTGTGTGATCACTATACTACACTCATGTACTGATTTTTCCAGCTGGTGACATAGTGCTCCACTCTACAGGTGCGGTATCCTCAGTGTGTACAGCGCTCCACTCCACAGGTGCGGTATCCTCAGTGTATACAGCGCTTCACTCTACAGGTGCGGTATCATCAGTGTTTACAGCGCTCCACTCCACAGGTGCGGTATCCTCAGTGTGTACAGCACCTCACTCTACAGGTGCAGTATCCTCAGTGAGTTCCTTAAATCCTGCAGTTACAATCCCGTGTGTCCTGTGTTTTTCTCTCACGGTCCCTGGTGTCCTACTGATGCACTATTCTGTGATCACTATACTACACTAATGTAATGACACTGTATGGATCTGTACTACTGTGTGATCACTATACTACACTCATGTAAGGACTCTGTATGCATCTGTACTACTGTGTGATCACTATACTACACTCATGTAACGACACTGTATGGATCTGTACTACTGTGTGATCACTATACTACACTCATGTAACGACACTGTATGGATCTGTACTACTCTGTGATCACTATACTACACTAATGTAAGGACACTGTATGGATCTGTACTACTGTGTTATCACTATACTACACTAATGTAATGACACTGTATGCATCTGTACTACTGTGTGATCACTATACTACACTCATGTAAGGACACTGTATGGATCTGTACTACTGTGTGATCACTATACTACACTCATGTAAGGACACTGTATAGATCTGTACTACTGTGTGATCACTATACTACACTCATGTAAGGACACGCTATGGATCTGTACTACTGTGTGATCACTATATTACACTAATGTGAGGACACTCTATGGATCTGTACTACTGTGTGATCACTATACTACACTCATGTAAGGACACTGTATGGATCTGTACTACTGTGTGATCACTATACTACACTAATGTAATGACACTGTATGGATCTGTACTACTGTGTGATCACTATACTACACTAATGTAAGGACACGCTATGGATCTGTACTACTGTGTGATCACTATACTACACTAATGTAAGGACACTCTATGGATCTGTACTACTGTGTGATCACTATACTACACTAATGTAAGGACAGGCTATGGCTCTGTACTACTGTGTGATCACTATACTACACTAATGTAAGGACACTCTATGGATCTGTACTACTGTGTGATCACTATACTACACTAATGTAAGGACACTGTATGGATCTGTACTACTGTGTGATCACTATACTACACTAATGTAAGGACACTGTATGGATCTATACTACTGTGTGATCACTATACTACACTAATGTAATGACACTGTATGGATCTGAACTACTGTGTGATCACTATACTACACTAATGTAAGGACACTGTATGGATCTGTACTACTGTGTGATCACTATATTACACTAATGTAAGGACACTGTATGGATCTGTACTACTGTGTGATCACTATACTACACTAATGTAATGACACTGTATGGATCTATACTACTGTGTGATCACTATACTACACTAATGTAATGACACTGTATGGATCTGAACTACTGTGTGATCACTATACTACACTAATGTAATGACACTGTATGGATCTGTACTACTGTGTGATCACTATACTACACTAATGTAAGGACACTGTATGGATCTGTACTACTGTGTGATCACTATACTACACTAATGTAAGGACACGCTATGGCTCTGTACTACTGTGTGATCACTATACTACACTAATGTAAGGACACCGTATGGATCTGTACTACTGTGTGATCACTATACTACACTAATGTAAGGACACTCTATGGATCTGTACTACTGTGTGATCACTATACTACACTCATGTAAGGACACGCTATGGATCTGTACTACTGTGTGATCACTATATTACACTAATGTGAGGACACTCTATGGATCTGTACTACTGTGTGATCACTATACTACACTCATGTAAGGACACTGTATGGATCTGTACTACTGTGTGATCACTATACTACACTAATGTAATGACACTGTATGGATCTGTACTACTGTGTGATCACTATACTACACTAATGTAAGGACACTGTATGGATCTATACTACTGTGTGATCACTATACTACACTCATGTAAGGACACTGTATGGATCTTTACTACTGTGTGATCACTATACTACACTAATGTAAGGACACGCTATGGATCTGTACTACTGTGTGATCACTATACTACACTAATGTAAGGACACTCTATGGATCTGTACTACTGTGTGATCACTATACTACACTAATGTAAGGACACTCTATGGATCTGTACTACTGTGTGATCACTATACTACACTAATGTAAGGACACTGTATGGATCTGTACTACTGTGTGATCACTATACTACACTCATGTACTGATTTTTCCAGCTGGTGACATAGTGCTCCACTCTACAGGTGCGGTATCCTCAGTGTGTACAGCGCTCCACTCCACAGGTGCGGTATCCTCAGTGTATACAGCGCTTCACTCTACAGGTGCGGTATCATCAGTGTGTACAGCGCTCCACTCCACAGGTGCGGTATCCTCAGTGTGTACAGCACCTCACTCTACAGGTGCAGTATCCTCAGTGAGTTCCTTAAATCCTGCAGTTACAATCCCGTGTGTCCTGTGTTTTTCTCTCACGGTCCCTGGTGTCCTACTGATGCACTATTCTGTGATCACTATACTACACTAATGTAATGACACTGTATGGATCTGTACTACTGTGTGATCACTATACTACACTCATGTAAGGACTCTGTATGCATCTGTACTACTGTGTGATCACTATACTACACTCATGTAACGACACTGTATGGATCTGTACTACTGTGTGATCACTATACTACACTCATGTAACGACACTGTATGGATCTGTACTACTCTGTGATCACTATACTACACTAATGTAAGGACACTGTATGGATCTGTACTACTGTGTTATCACTATACTACACTAATGTAATGACACTGTATGCATCTGTACTACTGTGTGATCACTATACTACACTCATGTAAGGACACTGTATGGATCTGTACTACTGTGTGATCACTATACTACACTCATGTAAGGACACTGTATAGATCTGTACTACTGTGTGATCACTATACTACACTCATGTAAGGACACGCTATGGATCTGTACTACTGTGTGATCACTATATTACACTAATGTGAGGACACTCTATGGATCTGTACTACTGTGTGATCACTATACTACACTCATGTAAGGACACTGTATGGATCTGTACTACTGTGTGATCACTATACTACACTAATGTAATGACACTGTATGGATCTGTACTACTGTGTGATCACTATACTACACTAATGTAAGGACACGCTATGGATCTGTACTACTGTGTGATCACTATACTACACTAATGTAAGGACACTCTATGGATCTGTACTACTGTGTGATCACTATACTACACTAATGTAAGGACACTCTATGGCTCTGTACTACTGTGTGATCACTATACTACACTAATGTAAGGACACTGTATGGATCTGTACTACTGTGTGATCACTATACTACACTAATGTAAGGACACTGTATGGATCTGTACTACTGTGTGATCACTATACTACACTAATGTAAGGACAGGCTATGGCTCTGTACTACTGTGTGATCACTATACTACACTAATGTAAGGACACTCTATGGATCTGTACTACTGTGTGATCACTATACTACACTAATGTAAGGACACTGTATGGATCTGTACTACTGTGTGATCACTATACTACACTAATGTAAGGACACTGTATGGATCTATACTACTGTGTGATCACTATACTACACTAATGTAATGACACTGTATGGATCTGAACTACTGTGTGATCACTATACTACACTAATGTAAGGACACTGTATGGATCTGTACTACTGTGTGATCACTATATTACACTAATGTAAGGACACTGTATGGATCTGTACTACTGTGTGATCACTATACTACACTCATGTACTGATTTTTCCAGCTGGTGACATAGTGCTCCACTCTACAGGTGCGGTATCCTCAGTGTGTACAGCGCTCCACTCCACAGGTGCGGTATCCTCAGTGTATACAGCGCTTCACTCTACAGGTGCGGTATCATCAGTGTGTACAGCGCTCCACTCCACAGGTGCGGTATCCTCAGTGTGTACAGCACCTCACTCTACAGGTGCAGTATCCTCAGTGAGTTCCTTAAATCCTGCAGTTACAATCCCGTGTGTCCTGTGTTTTTCTCTCACGGTCCCTGGTGTCCTACTGATGCACTATTCTGTGATCACTATACTACACTAATGTAATGACACTGTATGGATCTGTACTACTGTGTGATCACTATACTACACTCATGTAAGGACTCTGTATGCATCTGTACTACTGTGTGATCACTATACTACACTCATGTAACGACACTGTATGGATCTGTACTACTCTGTGATCACTATACTACACTAATGTAAGGACACTGTATGGATCTGTACTACTGTGTTATCACTATACTACACTAATGTAATGACACTGTATGCATCTGTACTACTGTGTGATCACTATACTACACTCATGTAAGGACACTGTATGGATCTGTACTACTGTGTGATCACTATACTACACTAATGTAATGACACTGTATGGATCTATACTACTGTGTGATCACTATACTACACTCATGTAAGGACTCTGTATGCATCTGTACTACTGTGTGATCACTATACTACACTCATGTAACGACACTGTATGGATCTGTACTACTCTGTGATCACTATACTACACTAATGTAAGGACACTGTATGGATCTGTACTACTGTGTTATCACTATACTACACTAATGTAATGACACTGTATGCATCTGTACTACTGTGTGATCACTATACTACACTCATGTAAGGACATGTATGGATCTGTACTACTGTGTGATCACTATACTACACTCATGTAAGGACACTGTATAGATCTGTACTACTGTGTGATCACTATACTACACTCATGTAAGGACACGCTATGGATCTGTACTACTGTGTGATCACTATATTACACTAATGTGAGGACACTCTATGGATCTGTACTACTGTGTGATCACTATACTACACTCATGTAAGGACACTGTATGGATCTGTACTACTGTGTGATCACTATACTACACTAATGTAATGACACTGTATGGATCTGTACTACTGTGTGATCACTATACTACACTAATGTAAGGACACGCTATGGATCTGTACTACTGTGTGATCACTATACTACACTAATGTAAGGACATTCTATGGATCTGTACTACTGTGTGATCACTATACTACACTAATGTAAGGACACTCTATGGTTCTGTACTACTGTGTGATCACTATACTACACTAATGTAAGGACACTGTATGGATCTGTACTACTGTGTGATCACTATACTACACTAATGTAATGACACTGTATGGATCTATACTACTGTGTGATCACTATACTACACTAATGTAATGACACTGTATGGATCTGAACTACTGTGTGATCACTATACTACACTAATGTAATGACACTGTATGGATCTGTACTACTGTGTGATCACTATACTACACTAATGTAAGGACACTGTATGGATCTGTACTACTGTGTGATCACTATACTACACTAATGTAAGGACACGCTATGGCTCTGTACTACTGTGTGATCACTATACTACACTAATGTAAGGACACCGTATGGATCTGTACTACTGTGTGATCACTATACTACACTAATGTAAGGACACTCTATGGATCTGTACTACTGTGTGATCACTATACTACACTCATGTAAGGACACGCTATGGATCTGTACTACTGTGTGATCACTATATTACACTAATGTGAGGACACTCTATGGATCTGTACTACTGTGTGATCACTATACTACACTCATGTAAGGACACTGTATGGATCTGTACTACTGTGTGATCACTATACTACACTAATGTAATGACACTGTATGGATCTGTACTACTGTGTGATCACTATACTACACTAATGTAAGGACACTGTATGGATCTATACTACTGTGTGATCACTATACTACACTCATGTAAGGACACTGTATGGATCTTTACTACTGTGTGATCACTATACTACACTAATGTAAGGACACGCTATGGATCTGTACTACTGTGTGATCACTATACTACACTAATGTAAGGACACTCTATGGATCTGTACTACTGTGTGATCACTATACTACACTAATGTAAGGACACTCTATGGATCTGTACTACTGTGTGATCACTATACTACACTAATGTAAGGACACTGTATGGATCTGTACTACTGTGTGATCACTATACTACACTCATGTACTGATTTTTCCAGCTGGTGACATAGTGCTCCACTCTACAGGTGCGGTATCCTCAGTGTGTACAGCGCTCCACTCCACAGGTGCGGTATCCTCAGTGTATACAGCGCTTCACTCTACAGGTGCGGTATCATCAGTGTGTACAGCGCTCCACTCCACAGGTGCGGTATCCTCAGTGTGTACAGCACCTCACTCTACAGGTGCAGTATCCTCAGTGAGTTCCTTAAATCCTGCAGTTACAATCCCGTGTGTCCTGTGTTTTTCTCTCACGGTCCCTGGTGTCCTACTGATGCACTATTCTGTGATCACTATACTACACTAATGTAATGACACTGTATGGATCTGTACTACTGTGTGATCACTATACTACACTCATGTAAGGACTCTGTATGCATCTGTACTACTGTGTGATCACTATACTACACTCATGTAACGACACTGTATGGATCTGTACTACTGTGTGATCACTATACTACACTCATGTAACGACACTGTATGGATCTGTACTACTCTGTGATCACTATACTACACTAATGTAAGGACACTGTATGGATCTGTACTACTGTGTTATCACTATACTACACTAATGTAATGACACTGTATGCATCTGTACTACTGTGTGATCACTATACTACACTCATGTAAGGACACTGTATGGATCTGTACTACTGTGTGATCACTATACTACACTCATGTAAGGACACTGTATAGATCTGTACTAATGTGTGATCACTATACTACACTCATGTAAGGACACGCTATGGATCTGTACTACTGTGTGATCACTATATTACACTAATGTGAGGACACTCTATGGATCTGTACTACTGTGTGATCACTATACTACACTAATGTAAGGACACTCTATGGATCTGTACTACTGTGTGATCACTATACTACACTAATGTAATGACACTGTATGGATCTGTACTACTGTGTGATCACTATACTACACTAATGTAAGGACACGCTATGGATCTGTACTACTGTGTGATCACTATACTACACTAATGTAAGGACACTCTATGGATCTGTACTACTGTGTGATCACTATACTACACTAATGTAAGGACACTCTATGGTTCTGTACTACTGTGTGATCACTATACTACACTAATGTAAGGACACTCTATGGATCTGTACTACTGTGTGATCACTATACTACACTAATGTAAGGACACTGTATGGATCTGTACTACTGTGTGATCACTATACTACACTAATGTAATGACACTGTATGGATCTATACTATTGTGTGATCACTATACTACACTAATGTAATGACACTGTATGGATCTGTACTACTGTGTGATCACTATACTACACTAATGTAAGGACACGCTATGGATCTGTACTACTGTGTGATCACTATACTACACTAATGTAAGGACACTCTATGGATCTGTACTACTGTGTGATCACTATACTACACTAATGTAAGGACACTCTATGGTTCTGTACTACTGTGTGATCACTATACTACACTAATGTAATGACACTGTATGGATCTATACTACTGTGTGATCACTATACTACACTAATGTAATGACACTGTATGGATCTGTACTACTGTGTGATCACTATACTACACTAATGTAAGGACACTGTATGGATCTGTACTACTGTGTGATCACTATACTACACTAATGTAAGGACACTCTATGGATCTGTACTACTGTGTGATCACTATACTACACTCATGTAAGGACACTCTATGGTTCTGTACTACTGTGTGATCACTATACTACACTAATGTAATGACACTGTATGGATCTATACTACTGTGTGATCACTATACTACACTAATGTAATGACACTGTATGGATCTGTACTACTGTGTGATCACTATACTACACTAATGTAAGGACACTGTATGGATCTGTACTACTGTGTGATCACTATACTACACTAATGTAAGGACACTCTATGGATCTGTACTACTGTGTGATCACTATACTACACTCATGTAAGGACACTGTATGGATCTGTACTACTGTGTGATCACTATACTACACTAATGTAAGGACACTGTATGGATCTGTACTACTGTGTGATCACTATACTACACTAATGTAAGGACACGCTATGGCTCTGTACTACTGTGTGATCACTATACTACACTAATGTAAGGACACCGTATGGATCTGTACTACTGTGTGATCACTATACTACACTAATGTAAGGACACGCTATGGATCTATACTACTGTGTGATCACTATACTACACTAATGTAAGGACACTCTATGGCTCTGTACTACTGTGTGATCACTATACTACACTAATGTAAGGACACTCTATGGATCTGTACTACTGTGTGATCACTATACTACACTAATGTAAGGACACGCTATGGATCTGTACTACTGTGTTATCACTATACTACACTCATGTAACGACACTGTATGGATCTGTACTACTGTGTGATCACTATACTACACTAATGTAATGACACTGTATGGATCTATACTACTGTGTGATCACTATACTACACTAATGTAATGACACTGTATGAATCTGTACTACTGTGTGATCACTATACTACACTAATGTAAGGACACGCTATGGATCTGTACTACTGTGTGATCACTATACTACACTAATGTAAGGACACTCTATGGATCTGTACTACTGTGTGATCACTATACTACACTAATGTAAGGACACTGTATGGATCTGTACTACTGTGTTATCACTATACTACACTAATGTAATGACACTGTATGGATCTATACTACTGTGTGATCACTATACTACACTAATGTAACGACACTGTATGGATCTATACTACTGTGTGATCACTATACTACACTAATGTAAAGACACTGTATGGATCTATACTACTGTGTGATCACTATACTACACTCATGTAAGGACTCTGTATGCATCTGTACTACTGTGTGATCACTATACTACACTCATGTAACGACACTGTATGGATCTGTACTACTCTGTGATCACTATACTACACTAATGTAAGGACACTCTATGGATCTGTACTACTGTGTGATCACTATACTACACTAATGTGAGGACACTCTATGGATCTGTACTACTGTGTGATCACTATACTACACTAATCTAAGGACACTGTATGAATCTGTACTACTGTGTGATCACTATACTACACTAATGTAAGGACACTCTATGGATCTGTACTACTGTGTGATCACTATACTACACTAATGTAAGGACACTCTATGGATCTGTACTACTGTGTGATCACTATACTACACTAATGTAAGGACACTCTATGGATCTGTACTACTGTGTGATCACTATACTACACTAATGTAAGGACACTCTATGGATCTGTACTACTGTGTGATCACTATACTACATCATTATGAGTTAGCCATTAAAAAGGTATCAACTACTGAAGATTACCAAGTTTTCGTGTTTTTTTTATATTTCCAACCCACTGGCTAACACGGTACAACAACGAACATTTTCCTTTTACCAAATGGAGGATACCAGAATCTACCGGACCATCATGGACCTAAAGACACTTCTGAAGAAACTGGCACAACTGGACAGCGACATCTTTTTTCTATCTAAATGCAAAAAGGAGAAATTAATTCCTAAAGGACTCAGGCTCACAATCCCCATCGCATCTACCTATAATACTCACTATGCACAAAATTTGTGTTATAGAACTTCAGAGAGACTCAGAAACCATCTCATACATCTCTTCTACGGCATCAAGAGCAAAGTCCAAAAGGAAATTACAACAAAATGGAACAATATCGAGGAGAGCTCCAGGATAACATTACTACAACACTATGAGGAACTGCAGATATCTCTGATCCTCAATAAGCGAAAGAAACTCCACGGACTGAGACGTGATGCAGGTTTCTACAAGAACACACACAAAGCAAGATATACACCTAACAACAACCAGAATCACACACATGCTGATTTGGAAACACAGAACTGTGTGATCAATCTCTCCACCTATGAACCCACCAAAGCAGAATTTGGGGTACTCTCCAGGGGACTCTCATTTTGTCCTTCTAAAACCATGGACAAAATTGAACTGTGCAGTGACATGGAGGATTTTTTCAGGAGGCTGCGCCTGAGAGAATATTTTCATGACACAGAGGAGACCCAACCCACCCCTTCAGAGGTTCACAGCTTAACTAAGAAGGAGACATCTGATTGGACACCTCCAACTGGACGACATTTTGTTCTGGATAATTATATAGACTGTTTTAGACACATGGTCAAATCAACTATACTGGATACAAATAAAGCCCTGCCGTCTAACATCACTGCCCAGGAAAGAAGGGCTATAAAATCTCTGAGAAATAATAACGACATCATCATTAAACCAGTGGACAAGGGTGGCGCTATAGTCATGATGAACACATCAGACTACATACAGGAGGCACACAGACAGCTGAATGACATGCACTACTACTCTAAATTAGATTCAGACCCCACAGTGGAGTACTCCAAAAAACTGAAAAAAGTTATCTCGGGCCTAACTGATGGAGCCAAAGGCCTAAGCAGCCTCATACCAACAAGCCCAAGAATGGGAACTTTTTATATGCTCCCTAAACTACACAAACCTGGGAACCCAGGGAGACCGATCATCTCATGTGTGGGGACACTCACTGAACAGATCTCTGGATGGGTGGAGGGCACTCTGAAACCCCTAGTGAAGGATACAGCCAGCTACCTTCAGGACACCACAGACCTATTAAATAAGCTATCCACTATAGGTCCCCTTCCAGATGGAACCATCCTGGCCACCATGGATGTAGAATCCCTGTACTCCAACATCCCACACCAGGATGGTGTAAACGCCTGCCAGTTTTTCATGGAAAAGCGAGGTATGAGCGCTGAATCAGTGGTGAAACTCACGAAATTCATCCTCACCCACAATTACTTTTCTTTTGGTGACTGTGTCTATCTACAGCAGACTGGCACCGCAATGGGGAGCAAAATGGCGCCACAGTACGCTAATCTCTTCATGGCCAAGCTTGAGAGTGACTTCCTCTCCACCTGCACCATTAGGCCTCTGGCCTACTACCGATTCATTGACGATATCCTAATCATTTGGACTGGGTCTGAACAACAGCTGAAAACCTTCCATGAACTATTCAACCAATTCCATC
Source organism: Leptodactylus fuscus (assembly GCF_031893055.1). Classification (NCBI taxonomy): domain Eukaryota; kingdom Metazoa; phylum Chordata; class Amphibia; order Anura; family Leptodactylidae; genus Leptodactylus; species Leptodactylus fuscus. The sequence goes on along the minus strand of NC_134268.1, from coordinate 3,641,505 downwards.
CCACCATCAACCTGACGCTCAATCACTCCTTCTCGGAAATAAACTTCCTAGACACAGTCATCAAGATACAGGACAACAAAATTGAGACATCACTGTATCGGAAGCCGATTGACCGACCAACCTACCTAGGATGGGACAGCTTTCATCCGAAACACATAAAGAACTCTATTGTGTACAGCCAGGCCATCAGATACCATCGCATATGCTCTAACCCTGCAGATAGAGAAGAACACCTCGGAGTCCTCAGAGACACATTCTTGAAGCAGGGTTACCATCCAAGAACGATTGATAACCAAATCACCAGAGCCACCAGGATACCAAGATCGGAGTTATTAAGATACAATACCAAACAGGAGAACAATCGAGTGCCCCTGGTTGTCACTTATAACCCCCACCTGGAGACGCTGAGAGGAATCACACGCAAACTACATCCACTACTACAAAAAGACAACCGTCTAACATCCATATTTCCGGACCCCCCTCTCCTGTGCTATAGACAGCCACCAAACCTCAGGAATATGATGGTCAGTAGCTCACTAACATCCCCAACCAACGCAGGAACATTTCCATGTGGGAATAAGAGGTGCAAAACCTGCCCCCACATACTGACCACTGACAGGATAGAGATACCAAACTCGAACAAGGAATATAACATTCCAGGTACCTTCACCTGCAGCACATCCAATGTAGTGTATTTAATTATGTGTACCAAATGCTCCACTGATAATCTGTATGTTGGAGAGACCGGACAGCAACTTAGACTGCGCATGAACTCACATCGCCATACTATTAAAGAACAAAGATCTGACCTTCCCGTGTCAAAACATTTTTGCAGGGGGGACCACAACATTACCAATGACATGAAAATTCTGATTTTGAGAGGGAATTTCAGATCTAAGAGAGAAAGACGCATACATGAATATAAATTCATGACATTGTTTCAGACACTAGAGTGTGGGATTAATGCATCACAGGGGTTCATGTCTTTTTACAGTAGTGTGTGATCTGACAAGGACCTGTAAGTGCTTATATTGTCTCCACCAATTACCACATTGTCTCGACCAAATGTCTCCACCAATTGCTTACATTGTCTCACCAACTACTAACAACCCCCCCCTCCTCCTGAAATCTAACACCCTTTGTGCCTGCTCTGTGTATATATATATATATATATATATATATATATATATATATATATATATATGCATCCTTCAAAAATGTTTTTAAATTTGCTTTGACAAAGGAGCCTTGCGCTTCGAAACGTTAGCCAGTTGTCATCATTATGAGTTAGCCATTAAAAAGGTATCAACTACTGAAGATTACCAAGTTTTCGTGTTTTTTTTATATTTCCACTATACTACACTAATGTAAGGACACTCTATGGATCTGTACTACTGTGTGATCACTATACTACACTAATGTAAAGACAATGTATGGATCTATACTACTGTGTGATCACTATACTACACTAATGTAATGACACTGTATGGATCTGTACTACTGTGTGATCACTATACTACACTAATGTAATGACACTGTATGGATCTGTACTACTGTGTGATCACTATACTACACTAATGTAAGGACACTCTATGGATCTGTGCTACTGTGTGATCACTATACTACACTAATGTAAGGACACTCTATGAATCTGTACTACTGTGTGATCACTATATTACACTAATGTGAGGACACTCTATGGATCTGTACTACTGTGTGATCACTATACTACACTAATGTGATGACACTCTATGGATCTGTACTACTGTGTGATCACTATACTACACTAATGTGAGGACACTCTATGGATCTGTACTACTGTGTGATCACTATACTACACTAATGTAACGACACTGTATGGATCTGTACTACTGTGTGATCACTATACTACACTAATGTAACGACACTGTATGGATCTGTACTACTGTGTGATCACTATACTACACTAATGTAAGGACACTGTATGGATCTGTACTACTGTGTTATCACTATACTACACTAATGTGAGGACACTCTATGGATCTGTACTACTGTGTGATCACTATACTACACTAATGTAAGGACACTCTATGGATCTGTGCTACTGTGTGATCACTATACTACACTAATGTAAGGACACTCTATGAATCTGTACTACTGTGTGATCACTATATTACACTAATGTAAGGACACTCTATGAATCTGTACTACTGTGTGATCACTATACTACACTAATGTAAGGACACTGTATGGATCTGTACTACTGTGTTATCACTATATTACACTAATGTGAGGACACTCTATGGATCTGTACTACTGTGTGATCACTATACTACACTAATGTAAGGACACTGTATGGATCTGTACTACTGTGTGATCACTATACTACACTAATGTGAGGACACTGTATGGATCTGTACTACTGTGTGATCACTATACTACACTAATGTGAGGACACTCTATGGATCTGTACTACTGTGTGATCACTATACTACACTAATGTGAGGACACTCTATGGATCTGTACTACTGTGTGATCACTATACTACACTAATGTAAGGACACTCTATGGATCTGTACTACTGTGTGATCACTATACTACACTAATGTAAGGACACTCTATGGATCTGTACTACTGTGTGATCACTATACTACACTAATGTAAGGACACTCTATGGATCTGTACTACTGTGTGATCACTATACTACACTAATGTAAGGACACTGTATGGATCTGTACTACTGTGTGATCACTATACTACACTAATGTGAGGACACTCTATGGATCTGTACTACTGTGTGATCACTATACTACACTAATGTGAGGACACTCTATGGATCTGTACTACTGTGTGATCACTATACTACACTAATGTGAGGACACTGTATGGATCTGTACTACTGTGTGATCACTATACTACACTAATGTAAGGACACTGTATGGATCTGTACTACTGTGTGATCACTATACTACACTAATGTAATGACACTGTATGGATCTATACTACTGTGTGATCACTATACTACACTCATGTAACGACACTGTATGGATCTGTACTACTGTGTGATCACTATACTACACTAATGTAATGACACTGTATGGATCTATACTACTGTGTGATCACTATACTACACTAATGTAATGACACTGTATGGATCTGTACTACTGTGTGATCACTATACTACACTAATGTAATGACACTGTATGGATCTGTACTACTGTGTGATCACTATACTACACTAATGTAATGACACTGTATGGATCTGTACTACTGTGTGATCACTATACTACACTAATGTAAGGACACTCTATGGATCTGTACTACTGTGTGATCACTATACTACACTATACTACTGACCACTATACTGCGGAGTATCAGGGGACTGAGTGTCCTGTAACAGGATGATTTGTGGATGATTCATACGTTGCGATCATCTTTTGAAGACTTCCTATCACTGATCGTCTCTGCTCCAGTGCACAAATTACACTAGAAATATAGAAAAAAGACAAATTAGAAATATGGCAGATTCAGAGCATAAAATTAGATAATAATGAGTCAATTTGTCTGAAATTAACATAATTGTATTGCTGGCTGACTCTAAGAGACGGGAGTGGAGTGCGGGGGAGGGGGGTGCAGTGCCTTCTGAACAAGACTTAGGGAGGGTTCACACGGAGTAACGTGCCGCGTGATGTGGCACGTCTACGCCGCGTGAGCTTTTGCGGGCCGTATATGCTCCCATTGATTTCAATGGGAGCCGGGATCGTATACGCGGCGCTGAGGGTTAGCTGAGTGTTACACAGAGAAATAACAGACCCTGGGACCTGAGATAAGCGGCTGCAGCAGTGTAATATAGTATGTGACCATAAATCCAGAACAGTAGTGAAGCCATGTCATTTGCCGGGATACAAAGTAGCCGATGTGTTACTGCAGGTTACAGAGAATCTATGGGACAAATCTCATCCAAATCCACTCAGTGGTTTCTGTATGATTGAGGAACAAACATCCAAACTGTCACATGTATAATATTAGTAGGATAGACCATAGGGGAATGTTATATAATGTGTCCATAGAGGTGATAGTTGTCTGTATATACTATACTAGCAGTACCCGCAACTTCGTCCGCGGAACCCTGACCCCCTGCGCGACCCACATGTTGCGCCGCGCAGGCTTCTTCCTTTGCCTTGTGTCCACAGTGGCTCCCTTTTCCTCATCTCCCCCCTGGCGCCCGCCAACCCCCTTTTTTCCTACCCACTCCCTCATGTGCTTGCTTCTTTCTCCTACCCCGTTCCCCTTTTCCTCCTTAGCCCCATGCCCCCTTCCCCCGTGTTACCTACCCCGTGCCCCCTTTTTCCCACCACCCCATGCCCCCTTCCCTGTCTTACCTACCCAGTCACCCCTTTCCCTCCCCCAGACCCTGTGTCACCTTTCCCCCCACCAACCTATGCCCACGGCCTCACCAAACCCCGGACTCCCCGTGCACCAATGTTACAGGGGTGCCTATGAGAAGCAATGTGCCCCCATTCCATCTGTGGGCGCTGTGGCGGCCCTGTCCTCGTCCCCCTTCCAGGGGCCCCCGGGTTTACCTGCCCAGGCCCCCCCCCCATTCTCGCGTCCCCCACTGGACTGGCAACCTCCTCACTCCCAACACCCCACCCCTCTCCCTACTCAAAGTCCCCTAAATCGGCTCTTGTCACAACCCTTCTCCGGCGGCCGAATGACACTGTAGATAGCAGACATCGGCGACATCCCTGACGGACATGCAGAGTCCAGAGGCCACAGCTGCCACGGGACAGCAGGCCACACAGACAGGGCAGTGTACGCACTTCTCGTTGCCCCAGAGTACGGGCGCTAGTTCAGGAAGCTCTGGACCTCTGAGATCCGCCATGTTCTTGTGGACGCCGGCCGGCCGATAGCTCCGCCCACATAGAGAAGCGGCACCCATCCAGGTGAGCTGCTGATGGGGCTGGGATGACGTCATCCCAGGTCTTACAGTGTCCCAGGTCCTGCAGCGAATTCAAAAGTGAAAAGCACCGGTCACGGGAGTGAATTGAGGTGGTGTACGGGAATTCCATGTAGCCTATCGTTCAATCCGGGACCCAAGGTATGTATGTGCGCAATTTCAGCCAAATCTGTTCGCCCATCTAGGTGTCATTGGGTCCCCTTTCCAACCACCCCCGCAACCCTGGCCTCGACCTCCTCCCCTGCCTGGGGCTAGGAGCTAGGCCCGAGAGGGCAATAGGGAGTTTATGGCTTGCTATGCTGAAAAGTGTGTGGGATTGCAGAGCTGGTGGTATGAGTTGTGGTTTTGTGGGGGTCCTGGCAAAAACGTATGTCTGCGATTGTGACAAAAAGTAGCCTATTGTTCAATCCTGCCTAGGAACTATGTTTGTTGAAAATTTGAGCCTAATCGGTTGAGCGGTTTTTGCGTGATTGAGGAACAAACATCCAAACACACAAACATCCAAACATACATACTCATATCACCTTAGTTATAAATGATATTGACTAGATGTTGTATTACATTCTTAGACCGCTATACTGCAATATACTGTGATAAATTACATTATCTCTTATGTCACATTGCCTTAGGTTATATTACTTATATACTACATCATTACATATTATATAGTACATTACATTATATATTGTCACATTGTTGTGTTATATTCTGCTTCTATATTATGTGACATATCTACATTTATCTTCTATTCCATTGCACTGTATATTATATAACATATTATATTAGATAGCGTATTATATTCCATACCGTATATCTTCTATTCCATTACACTGTATATTATATAACATATTAAATTAGATAGCGTATTATATTACATACCGTTTATCTTCTAATCCATTACACTGTATATTATATAACATATTATATTAGCGTATTATATTACATCCCGTATATATTCTATTCCATTACACTGTATATTATATAACATACTAGCTTTTACCCGCGACTTCGTCTGCGGTGATTTGAGAATTGGGCGGACACAGACGTGTGAAACTGTAAAAGTGCTTTAAAAAGTTTGGTGGGCTAGCAGATGTGATGTGATGTGATGTGTTATATTGTGTATGTCGTGATACAGACAATGTGATGTGTTGTATTGTGTATGTCGTGATACAGACAATGTGATGTGTTGTATTGTGTATGTCGTGATACAGACAATGTGATGTGTTGTATTGTGTATGTCGTCATACAGACAATGTGATGTGTTGTATTGTGTATGTAGTGATACAAACAATGTGATGTGTTGTATTGTGTATGTCGTGATACAGACAATGTGATGTGTTGTATTGTGTATGTCGTGATACAGACAATGTGATGTGTTGTATTGTGTATGTAGTGATACAGACAATGTGATGTGTTGTATTGTGTATGTCGTGATACAGACAATGTGATGTGTTGTATTGTGTATGTCGTGATACAGACAATGTGATGTGTTGTATTGTGTATGTCGTGATACAGACAATGTGATGTGTTGTATTGTGTATGTCGTGATACAGACAATGTGATGAGTTGTATTGTGTATGTCGTCATACAGACAATGTGATGTGTTGTATTGTGTATGTCGTCATACAGACAATGTGATGTGTTGTATTGTGTATGTCGTGATACAGACAATGTGATGTGTTGTATTGTGTATGTAGTGATACAGACAATGTGATGTGTTGTATTGTGTATGTCGTAATACAGACAATGTGATGTGTTGTATTGTGTATGTAGTGATACAGACAATGTGATGTGTTATATAGTGGAAAGCTATATGTAAATGTGAGTGAGTAGAGTGAGGGCTACTCCTGAGGTGACAGTAAGGAGTGTGCAGGCAGGTTGAGGCAGGAAATGCCAGGCAGTGTGTGGGAGTCTATAGCTGGGGCTAGGAGTCCTGCTTTTGTGAGTCTCCTGCTAGGAAGCCATGTTGTTTAGTGGCACCAAAAGTAGCCTGTGACTCAATCCCAAGGGAAAACTATGTTTGTGGATAATTGCACGCAAATCCGTCCAGGCGTTTTAGCGTGATTGAGGAACAAACATCCAAACTCACAAACATCCAAACACACAAACTTTCACACTTATAATATTAGTAGGATTATATTAGATTGTGTATTATATTACATACCGTTCATCTTCTATTCCATTACACAGTATATTATGTAACATATTATATACAGGATTCTTCCCTATGGTCACAGATTCCTTCTCTGGTTATTCCGATCAGTCTCCTCCTTCTCTCCTCCACGTGTCACGTGCATCTCATCGAGTCGTCTTGGTAATTTAGGACTTTACATTGAATTTCTGTCCCATCTTTCCGTCCTACCTTGAGTCTTCTCTCGCTGTTTCCCTCGGCTGCTATTATGAAGCGTTTTTCCTTGAAATCTTTATCATTTTTTTTTTGTTTCTTGATCCATTCACCACTTAAATCTGCCGGACGTGTTATTGAGTGTAGACAATGATGTGTGTAACGGCCTCAACGGTGAAATCTACAAGACAGTAAAAAACCGTATGTCAACACAAAAGGTCACCTGTCCACCGCTAATTCAATATTGACTGACAACCAAAAATCAATGACCTCATCAATTGACAACTCCAACTGGATGAGTGATCCGGAGGCCCCATGTAAGGATGGAGGTGAGAGCCAACTCAAGGACCAGAGGTAGGCTCCTTCATGAGGACATCATGCATTGTACATAGATCAAACGCCTTGGAAAGAGGCCTCGTCCCTCCTTGTCATTGCCTCAGCTAGCTCTAGTGGATCAATACGCAACCTCTTGTACGTCTGAGGAGCCTCCAAACTTCTGTCATGGTGGACACTCAATGGAGTCTTCAAGGTCACTCTGTGAATAAACTACTTAAGATCCCCAAGAAGCTGATGCAGACTCTTTCAGGAAGCTTCTTGACCCCTTTCTTGCTTCAATGTACACCCACCACAGTGGTATTATGTGGATAACGGGATTCACTTGTATAGTATTCATCTCCGCTTATGTCAGGAATGTAGGTTATGAAGACAAACCCGTCATTATTGATCCCATCTCCTATACTTGTCACTCCGACTCAGATTTTGTTTGGATATAGAGGAGGTCATCAGTCTAGGGCATCCAAAAATGTGACTCCATGGTTGCTTGGAGGGGAGCGGAAGATAAATAGGAATAAGTATAGTAGTAGTCAGAAACTGTAACAAACAACAGGAGAGCACTAGGACCCTGAGAGAAGAAAAGCAAACTAAGCAAAGTCATGGCCAGAAACTGTGACCCCAAGTAGTGATGATAACTTTAGGGTGACACCCTGTGCTATATAGCAAACCCTTTGAATAAGGGATCATATAGGATAATTACAGGGCAATGTGATTCTCTCTCTAAGATCATGTTATAGAAGATTTTCTTGGACCTCAAGTTAGTAATTGATCAGAGGAGTTCTGGCATCTCCTTCCTTGTTACCGGTATATTGTTAGTAGAGATGAACGAGTAGTGTTCGATCGAGTAGGTGTTCGATCAAATACTACGGTATTCGAAATACTCGTACTCGTACACTACTAGCTGTTTGAAGTTTAATGTTCGATGCAGAACCAGCGTTGATTGGCAGAATGCTGTACATTCTGCCAATCAACGCTGGTTCTTCTCTTACCTTTCCAAAGTCTTCTCCGCGCTGCGTCCCCGCGTCTTTTTCCGGGTGGAACTCACTCTGCCTAGGCATCCGGCCAAGGCAGAGCCGACTGCGCATGCGCGAGCATGCACACGCATGCGCAGTCGGCTCTGCTCAGGCGTCGGGCCTGGCCAGAGCTGCACGCGCATGCGCAGTTAGCTCTGCCTAGGCCGGATGCCTAGGCAGAGTGAATTCCACCCGGAAGAGGACGCGGGGACCCTGCGCCGGGAGAAGACTTCAAGCAGAATCCAGCCCGACCGTCACGCGTGGACTTGGTAAGTATGATTTTATCGAATGTTGCCTACCCCTGAAACGAGCATTTCCCCCCATAGACTATAATGGGGTTCGAAATCCGTTTGAACAGTCGAACAGTGTGCGGCTGTTCGAATCGGATTTTGAACCTCGGACAGTTTAGTGTTCGCTCATCTCTAATTGTTAGTGAGCTGCAGCACCAAGCTCAGCCTCTACTAGTCACCTCATCCAATTCCAGCACTATGTTAGGGTAAGTTCACACAGAGTAACGTGCCGTGTGATATGGCACGTATATGGTGTGTGAGACTTTGCGTGCCGTATATGCTCCCATTGATTTCAATGGGAGTTCGGATCGTATACACGGCCTTATTTTGCGGCCGCAAAATAACGCGGCATATACGATCCAGGCTCCCACTGAAATCAATGGGAGCTTTTACAGCGCGCAAAGTCTCACACGCCGTATACGTGCCATATCACGTGGCACGTTACATCGTGTGAACTTACCCTTAGAGCGCTTCTTCTTCTACCCTTACTTCAATTTTCCCCCCAGTACTTGTACTGCTGCTCCTGACTCTTTGAATGTTCCTGCTAGTATTTGTACTTCTACTCCTGGTCCTGACTCTTTGAATGTTCCTGCTAGTATTTGTACTTCTACTCCTGGTCCTGACTCTTTGAATGTTCCTGCTAGTATTTGTACTTCTACTCCTGGTCCTGACTCTTTGAATGTTCCTCCTGGTATTTGTACGTCTACTCCTGGTCCTGACTCTGAATGTTCCTTTTGGTACTTGTACTGCTACTCCTAATCCTCACTCTTTGAATGTTTCTGCTAGTACTTGTACTAATACTCCTGGTCCTGATTCTTTGAATGTTCCTCTTGGTACTTGTACTGCTACTCCTGGTCCTGACTCTTTGAATGTTCCTCCTAGTACTTGTACTGCTACTCCTGGTCCTGACTCTGAATGTTCCTTTTGGTACTTGTACTGCTACTCCTCGTCCTGACTCTTTGAATGTTCCTCCGGGTATTTGCACTTCTACTCCTGGTCCTGACTCTTTGAATGTCCCTCCTGGTACTTGTACTTCTACTGCTGCTCCTGGTCCTGACTCTTTGAATGTTCCTGCTAGTACTTGTACTGCTACTCCTGGTCCTGACTCCTTGAATGTTCCTTTTGGTACTTGTACTGCTACTCCTGGTCCTCACTCTTGGAATGTTTCTGCTAGTACTTGTACTAATACTCCTGGTCCTGACTCTTTGAATACTCCTCCTAGTACTTGTACAGCTACTCCTGGTCCTGACTCTTTGAATACTCCTCCTAGTACTTGTACTTCTACTCCTGGTCCTGATTCATTGAATGTTCCGGCTAGTATTTGTACTTCTACTCCTGGTCTTGACTCTGAATGTTCTTCCTGGTACTTGTACTGCTACTCCTGGTCCTGACTCTTTGAATGCTCCTCCTAGTACTTGTACAGCTACTCCTGACTCTTTGAATGCTCCTCCTAGTACTTGTACTTCTACTCCTGGTCCTGACTCTTTGAATGTTCCTCCTAGTACTTGTACTTCTACACCTGGTCCTGACTCTTTGAATGTTTCTGCTAGTACTTGTACTTCTACACCAGGTCCTGACTCTTTGAATGTTCCTGCTAGTACTTGTACTGCTACTCCTGGTCCTGACTCTTTGAATGTTCCTCCTGGTACTTGTACTGCTGCTCCTGACCCTTTGAATGTTCCTGCTAGTATTTGTACTTCTACTCCTGGTCCTGACTCTTTGAATCTTCCTCCTGGTACTTGTACTGCTACTCGTGGTCCTGACTCTTTGAATGTTCCTCCTGGTACTTGTACTGCTACTCCCGGTCCTGATTCTTTGAATGTTCCTGCTAGTACTTGTACTGCTACTTCTGGTCCTGACTCTTTGAATGTTCCTGCTAGTATTTGTACTTCTACTCCTGGTCCTGACTTTTTGAATATTCCTCCTGGTACTTGTACTTCTACTCCTGGTCCTGACTCTTGAATGTTCCTCCTGGTACTTGTACTTTTACTCCTGGTCCTGACTCTTGAATGTTCCTACTAGTACTTGTACTGCTACTCCTGGTCCTGACTCTTTGAATGCTCCTCCTAGTACTTGTACTGTTACTCCTGGTCTTGACTCCTTGAATGTTCCTCCTGGTACTTGTACTGCTACTCCTGGTCCTGACTCTTTGAATGTTTCTGCTAGTACTTGTACTGCTACTCCTGGTCCTGACTCTTTGAATGTTTCTGCTAGTACTTATATTAATACTCCTGGTCCTGACTCTTGAATGCTCCTCCTGGTACTTGTACTGCTACTCCTGGTCCTGACTCTTTGGATGTTCCTCCCGGGTACTTGTACTGTTGGCCGGCTGGGCTTCTCATTACGTTCTACATAGCAGTAATCGTCATTCACAGGCGCAGTTTTGGGATCGTCTCCTGTGTTATACTCCTCTTAGATAGGGATATACGGAGCACATCGCATAGACCACACACACACCCAGGGATATCAGTATGACACAATGAGCTTATCTTGTCTGCTTTTATCACAATATGGCCATGGATATTTTTTATGTGTATTCTCTGAGTGTTCTATTACTCTATATGCGCCCCTGGACATGAGACCTGTAGGTCTGAACTGTTTCTAAACAGTTGTTCCTTTTCCTATACATGTTGGCTGTAGCGTCTCACTCACACAACCTTTTGGATGCAACTTTTGATTTAGCAGTTGTCAGACTGAAATAACAAAGTCTATCGGAGTGAAGTAAGGCTTGGCTCACATCTGCGCCGGAGCATTACATTATTCATTGGGGACAACGCCGCAGACACCACCAAAAATTGGCAGAGAATAAAATCCTATGGAGACTCCTCTGTCTTTGGTTTACAGTATGAGGACAGTGGACACCAGGCGGAGCCAAGCGTTGGTTTAGCGATCCAGCTCTCCATTGCTCATTGCCCAAAATGACCAAAAAATGGAAATTGGAGTAAAACACTTATGACTGATTCCATATACAAACCCTGCAGATGCTCTTTAGTGCCCCCTACTGGGAAAGTTACCCGAACCTCGCACTATAGGGGCCATTCTACAGATTATGGAACATTTTTGCTCCCGTTACATAAAGATCCTTCTCCTTATTAATAGTGTCAGAGATTCCTGTGGTCTCTGCATCAGAATAATTGTGATTGCGAGGGCTGAAGCCGAGCAGTGTGGGGTCCGGTGGGGGGGTGCAGGGGTCTCACCTGGGGTAATGAGGTGACACGTGGAGACATCGCACAGCACGACCTCGTCCTCCAGAGTCACTGACACATATAACACCCAGGATTATAATTACATGGAGGTCATTATACAGATAAATAACACTGCAGAGAGGAGAGTGAGACCCCGAGAAGAGAGGCCGCACCGAACTTATTAGAGAGGCAACAGAAGGGACCAGAGCACACGAAACAAGTCACCCCCAAATCTACAAACTATAACACCCCTCATTATTTACTATCATTTAATATTATATAATAATAAAGAAGATTCTACTGAGAAACCATAACACAGATCCATAACCTACAGAAGTCAATGGAGACCTATAGAAGGGACCCAACATGTAATGTGTATGACAGCTCCATCCTGTATTATACTCCAGAGCTGCGCTAACTATTCTGCTGGTGCAGTCACTGTGTACATACATTACATTACTTATCCTGTATTATACTCCAGGGCTGCGCTCACTATTCTGCTGGTGCAGTCACTGTGTACATACATTACATTACTTATCCTGTATTATACTCCAGAGCTGCGCTCACTATTCTGCTGGTACAGTCACTGTGTACAAACATTACATTACTTATCCTGTATTATACTCCAGGGCTGCGCTCACTATTCTGCTGGTACAGTCACTATGTACATACATTACATTACTTATCCTGTATTATACTCCAGAGCTGCGCTCACTATTATGCTGGTGCAGTCACTGTGTACATACATTACATTACTTATCCTGTATTATACTCCAGAGCTGCGCTCACTATTCTGCTGGTACAGTCACTGTGTACATACATTACATTACTTATCCTGTATTATACTCCAGAGCTGCGCTCACTATTCTGCTGGTACAGTCACTGTGTACATACATTACATTACTTATCCTGTATTATACTCCAGAGCTGCGCTCACTATTCTGCTGGTACAGTCACTGTGTACATACATTACATTACTTATCAAGTATTATACTCCAGAGCTGCACTCACTATTCTGCTGGTGCAGTCACTGTGTACATACATTACTTATCCTGTATTATACTCCAGAGCTGCACTCACTATTCTGCTGGTGCAGTCACTGTGTACATACATTACATTACTTATCAAGTATTATACTCCAGAGCTGCACTCACTATTCTGCTGGTACAGTCACTGTGTACATACATTACATTACTTATCCTGTATTATACTCCAGAGCTGCGCTCACTATTCTACTGGTGCAATCACTATGTACATACATTACATTACTTATCCTGCATTATACCCCAGAGCTGCGCTCACTATTCTGCCGGTACAGTCACTGTGTACATACATTACATTACTTATCCTGTATTATACTCCAGAGCTGCGCTCAATATTCTGCTGGTGCAGTCACTGTGTACATACATTACATTACTTATCCTGTATTATACTCCAGAGCTGCGCTCACTATTCTGCTGGTGCAGTCACTGTGTACATACATTACATTACTTATCCTGTATTATACTCCAGAGCTGCGCTCAATATTCTGCTAGTGCAGTCACTGTGTACATACATTACATTACTTATCCTGTATTATACTCCAGAGCTGCGCTCACTATTCTGCTGGTGCAGTCACTGTGTACATACATTACATTACTTATCCTGTATTATACTCCAGAGCTGCGCTCAATATTCTGCTGGTGAAGTCACTGTGTACATACATTACATTACTTATCCTGTATTATACTCCAGAGCTGCGCTCACTATTCTGCTGGTTCAGTCACTGTGTAAATACATTACATTACTTATCCTGTAGTATACTCCAGAGCTGCGCTCGCTATTCTGCTGGTGCAGTCACTGTGTACATACATTACACTGCTTATCCTGTATTATACTCCACAGCTGTGCTCGCTATTCTGCTGGTTCAGTCACTGTGTAAATACATTACATTGCTTATCCTGTATTATACTCCAGAGCTGCGCTCGCTATTCTGCTGGTACAGTCACTGTGTACATACATTACATTACTGATCCTGTATTATACTACAGAGCTGCGCTCACTATTCTGCTGGTACAGTCACTGTGTACATACATTACATTACTTCGCCTGTATTATACTCCAGAGCTGCGCTCACTATTCTGCTGGTGCAGTCACTGTGTACATACATTACATTACTTATCCTGTATTATACCCCAGAGCTGCACTCACTATTCTGCTGGTGCAGTCACTGTGTATATACATTACATTACTTATCCTGTATTATACCCCAGAGCTGCACTCACTATTCTGCTTGTACAGTCACTGTGTACATACATTACATTACTTATCCTGTATTATACTCCAGAGCTGCACTCACTATTCTGCTGGTGCAGTCACTGTGTATATACATTACATTACTTATCCTGTATTATACTCCAGAGCTGCGCTCACTATTCTGCTGGTGCAGTCACTGTGTACATACATTACATTACTTATCCTGTATTATACTCCTGAGCTGCGCTCACTATTCTGCTGGTACAGTCACTGTGTACATACATTAAATTCCTTATCCTGTATTATACTCCAGAGCTGCGCTCACTATTCTGCTGGTGCAGTCACTGTGTACATACATTACATTACTTAACCTGCATTACACTCCAGAGCTGCGCTCACTATTCTGCTGGTACAGTCACTGTGTACATACATTACATTACTTAACCTGCATTACACTCCAGAGCTATGCTCACTATTCTGCTGGTGCAGTCACTGTGAACATACATTACATTACTTATCCTGTATTATACTCCAGAGCTGCGCTCGCTATTCTGTTGGTTCAGTCACTGTGTACATACATTACATTACTGATCCTGTATTATACTACAGAGCTGCGCTCACTATTCTGCTGGTGCAGTCACTGTGTACATACATTACATTACTTATCCTGTATTATAGTCAACAGCTGCGCTCGCTATTCTGCTGGTTCAGTCACTGTGTACATACATTACATTACTTATCCTGTATTATACTCCAGAGCTGCGCTCACTATTCTGCTGGTGCAGTCACTGTGTACATACATTACATTACTTATAGTGTATTATACTCCAGAGCTGCGCTCACTATTCTGCTGGTACAGTCACTGTGTACATACATAACATTCCTTATCCTGTATTATACTCCAAAGCTGCGCTCACTATTCTGCTGGTGCAGTCACTGTGTACATACATTACATTACTTATCCTGTATATACTCCAGAGCTGCGCTCGCTATTCTGTTGGTTCAGTCACTGTGTACATACATTACATTACTTATCCTGTATTATACTCCAGAGCTGCGCTCACTATTCTGCTGGTACAGTCACTGTGTACATACATTACATTACTTGTCCTGTATTATACTCCAGAGCTGCGCTCGCTATTCTGCTGGTTCAGTCACTGTGTACATACATTACATTACTTATCCTGTATTATAGTCCACAGCTGCGCTCGCTATTCTGCTGGTTCAGTCACTGTGTACATTCATTACATTACTAATCCTGTATTATACTACAGAGCTGCGCTCACTATTCTGCTGGTTCAGTCACTGTGTACATACATTACATTAGTGATCCTGTATTATACTCCAGAGCTGCGCTCACTATTCTGCTGGTACAGTCACTGTGTACATACATTACATTACTTATCCTGTATTATACTCCAGAGCTGCGCTCGCTATTCTGCTGGTTCAATCACTGTGTAAATACATTACATTACTTATCCTGTATTATACTCTAGAGCTGCGCTCACTATTCTGCTGGTACAGTCACTGTGTACATACATTACATTACTTATCCTGTATTATACTCCAGAGCTGCGCTCGCTATTCTGCTGGTGCAGTCACTGTGTACATACATTACATTACTTATCCTGTATTATACTCCACAGCTGTGCTCGCTATTTTGCTGGTTCAGTCACTGTGTACATACATTACATTACTTATCCTGTATTATACTCCAGAGCTGCGCTCACTATTCTGCTGGTGCAGTCACTGTGTACATACATTACATTACTTATCCTGTATTATACTCCAGAGCTGCGCTCACTATTCTGCTGGTGCAGTCACTGTGTACATACATTACATTACTTATCCTGTATGAGGGTGCATTCACACTGAGTAAACGCTAGCTTATTTTGTAGAGTAAAATTACACTTGTAAATTTTGCTATCCCATTGACTTCAATGATATTTTTTTACAAGTGTAAAAATACGCCTGTAAAAAATACGCCTGTAAAAAATACGCCTGTAAAAATACGCCTGTAAAATGTCATTGAAGTCAATGGGATAGCAAAATTTACAAGTGTAATTTTACTCTACAAAATAAGCTAGCGTTTACTCAGTGTGAATGCACCCTTATACTCCAGAGCTGCGCTCACTATTCTGCTGGTACAGTCACTGTGTACATACATTACATTACTTATCCTGTATTATACTCCAGAGCTGCGCTCACTATTCTGCTGGTGCAGTCACTGTGTACATACATTACATTACTTATCCTGTATTATACTCCAGAGCTGCGCTCACTATTCTGCTGGTACAGTCACTGTGTACATACATTACATTACTTATCCTGTATTATACTCCAGAGCTGCGCTCACTATTCTGCTGGTGCAGTCACTGTGTACATACATTACATTACTTATCCTGTATTATACTCCAGAGCTGCGCTCACTATTCTGCTGGTGCAGTCACTGTGTACATACATTACATTACTTATCCTGTATTATACTCCAGAGCTGCGCTCACTATTCTGCTGGTGCAGTCACTGTGTACATACATTACATTACTTATCCTGTATTATACCCCAGAGCTGCACTCACTATTCTGCTGGTGCAGTCACTGTGTACATATATTACATTACTTATCCTGTATTATACTCCAGAGCTGCGCTCACTATTCTGCTGGTGCAGTCACTGTGTACATACATTACATTACTTATCCTGTATTATACTCCAGAGCTGCGCTCACTATTCTGCTGGTACAGTCACTGTGTACATACATTACATTACTTATCCTGTATTATACTCCAGAGCTGCGCTCACTATTCTGCTGGTGCAGTCACTGTGTACATACATTACATTACTTATCCTGTATTATACTCCAGAGCTGCGCTCGCTGATATACATGTCCAGTAATCTGTAGATTTTCTCTTTGAGCCCCAGGATTTGGGTCTCAGTTACACATCCTGTAATTCAGTAGACGCGCTCCCGGGCACAGTTGTCGTTGCGCTCTTCTCACCCCAGGTGAGGTGGATTGATCACTGTAGTGGGGGGAGATGACACCCTCCTGCAGGTTTAGCAATGTTCCCCTGAAACGTTTCTTCTACCTGCGGAGTGAGGACACCATCACATGTCTCCGCTGCTCTTCATCTCCCTGAGATGTGAAGTGATTGTCTCAGCCCTAGGGGAGGAAATCACCGCCACATGTCATCATCCATGTTTACCGAGCACCAAAGCGTGAACCACCGGAGCCCAGAATAATTAACCCATGAGGCTGCGGAGAAATCACAGACAGAACAGGTAGACTCCAACAGTATCACACAGGAGAGGATTAGATACACAGCTCAGTATACAGTATCACACAGGAGAGGATTAGATACACAGCTCAGTATACAGTATCACACAGGAGAGGATTAGATACACAGCTCAGTATACAGTATCACACAGGATAGGATTAGATACACAGCTCAGTATACAGTATCACATAGGATAGGATTAGATACACAGCTCAGTATACAGTATCACACAGGATAGGATTAGATACGCAGCTCAGTATACAGTATCACACAGGATAGGATTAGATACAGCTCAGTATACAGTATCACACAGGATAGGATTAGATACAGCTCAGTATACAGTATCACACAGGATAGGATTAGATACAGCTCAGTATACTGTATCACACAGGATAGGATTAGATACACAGCTCAGTATACAGTATCGCACAGGATTGGATTAGATACACAGCTCAGTATACAGTATCACACAGGATAGGATTAGATACACAGCTCAGTATACAGTATCACACAGCATAGGATTAGATACACAGCTCAGTATACAGTATCACACAGGATAGGATTAGATACACAGCTCAGTATACAGTATCACACAGGGTAGGATTAGATACACAGCTCAGTATACAGTATCACACAGGATAGGATTAGATACACTCTGGTACTACATTATTGGGGGTGTAATATTCTGCAGGTTTGATCAGTAGTCACATATGTGTATGAAGTGGGGGAGCACTAGAACATTCTAGAACATTTTGTATAGATCTTTCTCTTGCCTCCTGGGCTGTGCAGTGGAGCAGAATTAGTGCAGTGTCAGCGGTCCGGTGCGAGCGGCTACTGATGTGAGGAGACATCCGGGCTCAGGGCTCATCCACAGGACACAGAGAGAGTAGAAGTAGCCGAGGCCGGACGAAGGTCCCCGGGGCCACCAAGTCACATGGATAGGGCAGAGGTGATGGGGTGACAGAAGCCGCTGCGTGATAGTCACGTGACCCAGACAGCCAAAATAAGAAGCTAGTTGTGACCCCGAGAGAGAAGAAGTGAGATCAGCACAATACACCGAGACATGAGGGACTGACCAGCCGGGGCATAGGGCCCGAGAGTGGTATACAATCTATTACTATCTGTTATCAGCCATGTCAGGAGAGGAGAGGCCGACTGTAGGACAGGGGAATACAATCTATTACTATCTGTTATCAGCCATGTCAGGAGAGGAGAGGCCGACTGTAGGACAGGGGAATACAATCTATTACTATCTGTTATCAGCCATGTCAGGAGAGGAGAGGCCGACTGTAGGACAGGGGAATACAATCTATTACTATCTGTTATCAGCCATGTCAGGAGAGGAGAGGCCGACTGTAGGACAGGAGAATACAATCTATTACTATTTGTTATCAGCCATGTCAGGAGAGGAGAGGCCAACTGTAGGACAGGAGAATACAATCTATTACTATCTGTTATCAGCCATGTCAGGAGAGGAGAGGCCGACTGTAGGACAGGGGAATACAATCTATTACTTTCTGTTATCAGCCATGTCAGGAGAGGATAGGCCGACTGTAGGACAGGGGAATACAATCTATTACTATCTGTTATCAGCCATGTCAGGAGAGGAGAGGCCGACTGTAGGACAGGGGAATACAATCTATTACTATCTGTTATCAGCCATGTCAGGAGAGGAGAGGCCGACTGTAGGACAGGAGAATACAATCTATTACTATTTGTTATCAGCCATGTCAGGAGAGGAGAGGCCAACTGTAGGACAGGAGAATACAATCTATTACTATCTGTTATCAGCCATGTCAGGAGAGGAGAGGCCGACTGTAGGACAGGGGAATACAATCTATTACTATCTGTTATCAGCCATGTCAGGAGAGGAGAGGCCGACTGTAGGACAGGGGAATACAATCTATTACTATCTGTTATCAGCCATGTCAGGAGAGGAGAGGCCAACTGTAGGACAGGGGAATACAATCTATTACTATCTGTTATCAGCCATGTCAGGAGAGGAGAGGCCGACTGTAGGACAGGGGAATACAATCTATTACTATCTGTTATCAGCCATGTCAGGGGAGGAGAGGCCGACTGTAGGACAGGGGAATAAAATCTATTACTATCTGTTATCAGCCATGTCAGGAGAGGAGAGGCTGACTGTAGGACAGGAGAATACAATCTATTACTATCTGTTATCAGCCATGTCAGGAGAGGAGAGGCCGACTGTAGGACAGGAGAATACAATCTATTACTATCTGTTATCAGCCATGTCAGGAGAGGCCGACTGTAGGACAGGGGAATACAATCTATTACTATCTG
Organism: Leptodactylus fuscus; assembly: GCF_031893055.1. Classification (NCBI taxonomy): domain Eukaryota; kingdom Metazoa; phylum Chordata; class Amphibia; order Anura; family Leptodactylidae; genus Leptodactylus; species Leptodactylus fuscus. Next base: position 3,621,586 of record NC_134268.1, on the reverse strand, counting down.
TTATCAGCCATGTCAGGAGAGGAGAGGCCGACTGTAGGACAGGGGAATACAATCTATTACTATCTGTTATCAGCCATGTCAGGAGAGGAGAAGCCAACTGTAGGACAGGAGAATACAATCTATTACTATCTGTTATCAGCCATGTCAGGAGAGGCCGACTGTAGGACAGGGGAATACAATCTATTACTATCTGTTATCAGCCATGTCAGGAGAGGAGCGGCCGACTGTAGGACAGGAGAATACAATCTATTACTATCTGTTATCAGCCATGTCAGGAGAGGAGAGGCCGACTGTAGGACAGGGGAATACAATCTATTACTATCTGTTATCAGCCATGTCAGGAGAGGAGAGGTCGACTGTAGCACAGGGGAATACAGTCTATTACTATCTGTTATCAGCCATGTCAGGAGAGGCCGACTGTAGGACAGGAGAATACAATCTATTACTATCTGTTATCAGTCCTGTCAGGAGAGGAGAGGCAGACTGTAGGACAGGAGAATACAATCTATTACTATCTGTTATCAGCCATATCAGGAGAGGCCGACTGTAGGACAGGAGAATACAATCTATTACTATCTGTTATCAGCCATGTCAGGAGAGGAGAGGCCGACTGTAGGACAGGGGAATACAATCTATTACTATCTGTTATCAGCCATGTCAGGAGGGGAGAGGCCGACTGTAGGACAGGGGAATACAATCTATTACTATCTGTTATCAGCCATGTCAGGAGAGGAGAGGCCGACTGTAGGACAGGAGAATACAATCTATTACTATCTGTTATCAGCCATGTCAGGAGAGGAGAGGCCGACTGTAGGACAGGGGAATACAATCTATTACTATCTGTTATCAGCCATGTCAGGGGAGGAGAGGCCGACTGTAGGACAGGGGAATACAATCTATTACTATCTGTTATCAGCCATGTCAGGAGGGGAGAGGCCGACTGTAGGACAGGAGAATACAATCTATTACTATCTGTTATCAGTCATGTCAGGAGAGGAGAGGCCGACTTTAGGACAGGGGAATACAATCTATTACTATCTGTTATCAGCCATGTCAGGAGAGGAGAGGCCGACTGTAGGACAGGGGAATACAATCTATTACTATCTGTTATCAGCCATGTCAGGAGAGGAGAGGCCGACTGTAGGACAGGGGAATACAATCTATTACTATATGTTATCAGCCATGTCAGGAGAGGAGAGGCCGACTGTAGGACAGGAGAATACAATCTATTACTATCTGTTATCAGCCATGTCAGGAGAGGAGAGGCCGACTGTAGGACAGGGGAATACAATCTATTACTATCTGTTATCAGCCATGTCAGGAGAGGAGAGGCCGACTGTAGGACAGGGGAATACAATCTATTACTATATGTTATCAGCCATGTCAGGAGAGGAGAGGCCGACTGTAGGACAGGAGAATACAATCTATTACTATCTGTTATCTGCCATGTCAGAAGAGGCCGACTGTAGGACAGGGGAATACAATCTATTACTATCTGTTATCAGCCTTGTCAGGAGAGGAGAGGCCGACTGAAGGGATAGTGAATCTATCTATTGCTTCCTTTTGTCAAACTATTCATTGTTAGATTCCTAGTTTAGGGTTCGGATGTCAGAATTACAATGAAGACTGGCACTTATGAAGGTTAAGAGGGAAATGTAACTTTCCATATGAATACAGCGTTACCTACCATTCAGAGTCTGTAGTAAGCTGTGTTACAGGTGTCCGTGTACATATCATGCAGGGGTCTTATGCTCTGCTCTTCTGTCAGTGTATCCGCCCTGTGTAACTGGTGATGGCAGAGATACTTGGCAGTACTGGCAGAGTTAGGAGGGGGCTCCTCTGGGCACAGATGGCTCTAACAGGGGTAATAATCTACAGATAACACCTTGTATATGGGGCTGGGGTCTGGGGCGCTCCCTGTGGACATGGCTGCTGATTGAGGCGAGTTTTCAGACCAGTAAGTTTCACGTAGAATTGGTCGTAATCAGCGTTTCGCCGGCAGTAATGATACGCCATCACTTCTCCCACCATTTCTTGCTTCACCAGGCCGCTGGCTGCTGGAACACTGGGGGTTTGGGAGCTGTGATTTATGATGGACTGCAGGATGCTGACTGCCAGGGAACCAGGAGACCCAAATATACGGATATTTCCATCACAATAAAAACTAATTCTTCTCTGCTGTTATCAGATACACAGAAACATGTGCATGTAAAAGGCTCTAAGACATAAGGATATCTATCTATCTATCTATCTCCTATCTATCTATCTATCTATCTATCTATCTCCTATCTATCTATCTATCTATCTATCTATCTATCTATCTATCTCCTATCTATCTATCTATCTATCTATCTATCTATCTCCTATCTATCTATCTATCTATCTATCTATCTCCTATCTATCTATCTATCTATCTATCTATCTATCATCTATCTATCTATCTATCTATCTATCTATCTATCTATCTCCTATCTATCTATCTATCTATCTATCTATCTCCTATCTATCTATCTATCTATCTATCTATCTATCTATCTCCTATCTATCTATCTATCTATCTATCTATCTATCTATCTCCTATCTATCTATCTATCTATCTATCTATCTATCTATCTATCTATCTCCTATCTATCTATCTATCTATCTATCTATCTATCTATCTCCTATCTATCTATCTATCTATCTATCTATCTATCTATCTATCTCCTATCTATCTATCTATCTATCTATCTATCTCCTATCTATCTATCTATCTCCTTATCTCCTATCTATCTATCTATCTATCTATCTATCTATCTATCTATCTATCTATCTATCTATCTATCTATCTCCTATCTATCTATCTCCTATCTATCTATCTATCTCCTATCTATCTATCTATCTATCTATCTCCTATCTATCTATCTATCTATCTCCTATCTATCTATCTATCTCCTATCTATCTATCTATCTATCTATCTATCTATCTATCTATCTCCTATCTATCTATCTCCTATCTTGTCTCCCACCAGTAGTCTTCATGTATTTTGGTTAGGGCATCTTGTTATCTTTGTAGCTATATGGAGACGCCTCGGCGCTCACTGCACTGATGTAAAAGGATATTATATACACTGAGTGGCCACAAGTCATGGCAAGGTACCGGATGCGCGGTTAATAGCAGGTCACCCCTTCGCACGCCCTGGTAACTGCAGCAAGACGATGAGGCCGGGACTCCACGAGGTGTTGGAGGAGTTCTGGAGGGACGCTGATCCGCGCAGTCTGCACTGCAGCCCACAATTGGTCCTGTGTAGTTGGCACCGGGTCCATGGATTGGACACTGGTATGTACAGTATCCCATAAATGCTCTATGGGGTTTAGGTCAGGCGAGCGGGCAGGCCAATCAAGGGTCGTGAAGTCACTGGTGTCTTCATTAAGCCAGTCCCGTGCCACCAATGATCGATGAAATGTTATGATCAGACATGGTCTGCCATAAGGTGCATATCGAGCACCACTCATTGACCCCTGCACCCGGACAATGGGGCCCAATTGCGACCAGGTGAACACGGCCCAGACCATGACGGAGCCACCTCCCGCCTGGACATGTCCGTGTTGGCATGCAGGATCCATGGCTTCATGGGGCATACTCCACAATTTCACAAACCCATCATCTCTGTACAACTGGAACCATAATTCATCGGACCATGCCCCATGCCGCCATTGTTCCATGGTCCAGTAACAATAGTCGCGGACCCATGCCAGTCTTCGAGCTTTGTACTGTGGCGTCAGCAAAGGGACACAGGTCAGGTGTCAACTGTTGAAGCCTATGCAGTGCAGTTCTCGGTGTACAGTCCTGGTGGAAATGGAGTCCTGGCGCCCCGCATTCAATTTGGCAGTGATTTGACCCACAGTAGACCAATGAGAGCCCCGAATTACTCTGCGGAGGTGACGTGACGTCCGTTCATCAAACACTCATGCAACACTCTTGCACCAATTATCATCCCACATTCAAAGTCACTTAACTCGCAACGTGCCGCCATGTTCACGAGACACCTGTCTGCATCAGACTGCTCAGATATCCTGGTGACACTGGTGCCATAGGCCGCATTGCGTCATACTGAATGTCGTATCTGCCACAACCGGCACCGGGACACGACTGCCCGTGACTATGGGCCACTGAGTGTAGTATGACGTCATATACAGAGCCTAAGATGTCATCAGCGTTCATACACCAGGTTTTTGTACCTCGGCCCTGTTTCTTCCCGCTTTTTACTTTGTCATTGCTCCTTCACTCACTATTCGGGTCTCGGGCAATAGCAAAGCAATTAACTGCGAGAGGCAGCAACAATATGTGAGCGGAGCGGAGGAGGGAGGGCGGCGGCGCAGGTGATAGCAAAGGTCAGAGCCGAGGAAAACGCTCCAGAAAGGATGGAAACATTAATTGTGTCCCGTCTGGCTGTTCACACTACATTGCCCTCTCTCCAGCGCCACTTATCACCTCCCCCAACACCCGCCGCCGCAGTCTAAGACAATGGCGAGGGTCCGGACGGGGTCAAGTGTAATCATTTTTATAGAGCTGGGATCAATAGTGGTGGGAAAAAAATACTATGTATCTGGGGATGGAAGAAAACACATGAGAGGTGGCAGCCAGGATAACACCCAGGACAGGACTACAACCCACCCGGACCACTGGTTGTGATGGTCAATGCCCCATCATGGTGAAGGGGGGATATTGTTCTCTATTATGGAATCTCTGCTCATTGTCTACAACAGGAGGAGGCCGAGAAAATAGAGTCAAAAGAAACTGCAGCCAGACCCAAATCCCCCTCCCCTATATATGAGCCCCTTATCTCCACAGTATGAAGGCTTAACCCCCCCCACCACCACCAGTGTCACTATAAGTGAGTGTGAGGCCGAGGGACGGAGGAGACTTTATAGAGAAATGCAAAGTGTCTTATGTCCCCCAATAATTCATGGAGCAATTGTAATCATAGGGACAGAGCGGAGCATCAGAGGAGTCTCAGACTGCAGACATGTGTATGAGGCCTAACAGTAACATTGTATCAGGTCATTTACATAACTCATCATTCTAAAAGCCCCTCCCAGAATCTACTCAGACAGATATACAAACCCATCCTATAACGATAGGCAGGGGTGATCCTGCCCCTTTCGCCGCCCGAGGCGAACTACAGAAAGCCGCCCCCCCCCCGCCGGGGGAGGGGGCGGAGCGGGGTGTGGCTTAGTGGAGGGGGCGTGGCGTATCACCGGGGGCGGGCTTAGGTTAGCAAAATTGCCGCCCTCCCCGGGGCCCTGGTATAGCGCTGCCTGAAGCGCTCGCTTCAGGTCGCCTCATGGGAGGTGCGGCGCTGAATAGGATGCTGATAACATATAGTAATAGATTGTATTCCCCTGTCCTACAGTCGGCCTCTCCTCTCCTGACATGGCTGATAACAGATAGAAATAGGTTGTATTTCCCTGTCCTACAGTCGACCTCTCCTCTCCTGACATGGCTGATAACAGATAGAAATAGGTTGTATTCCCCTGTCCTACAATCGGCCTCTCCTCTCCTGACATGGCTGATAACAGATAGTAATAGACTGTATTCTCCTGTCCTACAGTCGGCCTCTCGCCTCCTGACATGGCTGATAACAGATAGTAATAGATTGTATTCCCCTGTCCTACAGTCGGCCTCTCCTCTCCTGACATGGCTGATAACAGATAGTAATAGATTGTATTCTCCTGTCCTACAGTCGGCCTCTCCTCTCCTGACATGGCTGATAACAGATAGTAATAGATTGTATTCTCCTGTCCTACAGTCGGCCTCTCCTCTCCTGACATGGCTGATAACAGATAGTAATAGATTGTATTCCCCTGTCCTACAGTCAGCCTCTCCTCTCCTGATATGGCTGATAACAGATAGTAATAGATTGTATTCCCCTGTCCTACAGTCAGCCTCTCCTCTCCTGATATGGCTGATAACAGATAGCAATAGATTGTATTCCCCTGTCCTACAGTCGGCCTCTCCTCTCCTGACATGGCTGATAACAGATAGTAATAGATTGTATTCCCCTGTCCTACAGTCGGCCTCTCCTCTCCTGACATGGCTGATAACAGATAGAAATAGATTGTATTCCCCTGTCCTACAGTCGGCCTCTCCTCTCCTGACATGGCTGATAACAGATAGTAATAGATTGTATTCCCCTGTCCTACAGTCGGCCACTCCTCTCCTGACATGGCTGATAACAGATAGTAATAGATTGCATTCCCCTGTCCTACAGTCGGCCTCTCCTCTCCTGACATGGCTGATAACAGATAGTAATAGATTGTATTCTCCTGTCCTACAGTCGGCCTCTCCTCTCCTGACATGGCTGATAACAGATAGTAATAGATTGTATTCCCCTGTGCTACAGTCGGCCTCTCCTGACATGGCTGAAAACAGATAGTAATAGATTGTATTCCCCTGTCCTACAGTCAGCCTCTCCTCTCCTGATATGGCTGATAACAGATAGAAACAGGTTGTATTCCCCTGTCCTACAGTCGGCCTCTCCTCTCCTGACATGGCTGATAACAGATAGTAATAGATTGTATTCCCCTGTCCTACAGTCGGCCTCTCCTGACATGGCTGATAACAGATAGTAATAGATTTTATTCCCCTGTCCTACAGTCGGCCTCTCCTCTCCTGACATGGCTGATAACAGATAGTAATAGATTGTATTCCCCTGTCCTACAGTCGGCCTCTCCTGACATGGCTGATAACAGATAGTAATAGATTTTATTCCCCTGTCCTACAGTCGGCCTCTCCCCTCCTGACATGGCTGATAACAGATAGTAATAGATTTTATTCCCCTGTCCTACAGTCGGCCTCTCCTCTCCTGACATGGCTGATAACAGATAGTAATAGATTGTATTCTCCTGTCCTACAGTCGGCCTCTCCTCTCCTGACATGGCTGATAACAGCAATAGATTGTATTCCCCTGTCCTACAGTCGGCCTCTCCTCTACTGACATGGCTGATAACAGATAGTAATAGAATGTATTCTCCTGTCCTACAGTCGGCCTCTCCTCTCCTGACATGGCTGATAACAGATAGTAATAGATTGTATTCCCCTGTCCTACAGTCGGCCCCTCCTGACATGGCTGATAACAGATAGTAATAGATTGTATTCCCCTGTCCTACAGTCGGCCTCTCCTCTCCTGACATGGCTGATAACAGATAGAAATAGATTGTATTCCCCTGTCCTACAGTCGGCCTCTCCTCTCCTGACATGGCTGATAACAGATAGTAATAGACTGTATTCCCCTGTCCTACCGTCGGCCTCTCCTCCCCTGACATGGCTGATAGCAGATAGTAATAGATTGTATTCCCCTGTCCTACAGTCGGCCTCTCCTCTCCTGACATGGCTGATAACAGATAGTAATAGATTGTATTTCCCTGTCCTACAGTCGGACTCTCCTCTCCTGACATGGCTGATAACAGATAGTAATAGATTGTATTCTCCTGTCCTACAGTCGGCTTCTCCTCTCCTGACATGGCTGATAACAGATAGTAATAGATTGTATTCCCCTGTCCTACAGTCGGCCTTTCCTCTCCTGACATGGCTGATAACAGATAGTAATAGATTGTATTCTCCTGTCCTACAGTCGGCCTCTCCTCTCCTGACATGGCTGATAACAGATAGTAATAGATTGTATTCTCCTGTCCTACAGTCGGCCTCTCCTCTCCTGACATGGCTGATAACAGATAGTAATAGATTGTATTCTCCTGTCCTACAGTCGGCCTCTCCTGACATGGCTGATAACAGATAGCAATAGATTGTATTCCCCTGTCCTACAGTCGGCCTCTCCTCTCCTGACATGGCTGATAACAGATAGTAATAGATTGTATTCTCCTGTCCTACAGTCGGCCTCTCCTGACATGGCTGATAACAGATAGTAATAGATTGTATTCTCCTGTCCTACAGTCGGCCTCTCCTCCCCTGACATGGCTGATAACAAATAGTAATAGATTGTATTCCCCTGTGTTACAGTAGGCCTCTCCTCCCCTGACATGGCTGATAACAGATAGTAATAGATTGTATTCCCCTGTCCTACAGTCGGCCTCTCCTCTCCTGACATGGCTGATAACAGATAGTAATAGATTGTATTCCCCTGTCCTACAGTCGGCCTCTCCCCTCCTGACATGGCTGATAACAGATAGTAATAGATTGTATTCCCATGTCCTACAGTCGGCCTCTCCTGACATGGCTGATAACAGATAGTAATAGATTGTATTCCCCTGTCCTACAGTCGGCCTCTCCTGACATGGCTGATAACAGATAGTAATAGATTGTATTCTCCTGTCCTACAGTCGGCCTCTCCTCTCCTTACATGGCAGATAACAGATAGTAATAGATTGTATTCTCCTGTCCTACAGTCGGCCTCTCCTCTCCTGACATGGCTGATAACAGATAGTAATAGATTGTATTCCCCTGTCCTACAGTCGGCCTCTCCTCTCCTGACATGGCTGATAACAGATAGTAATAGATTGTATTCTCCTGTCCTACAGTCGGCTTCTCCTCTCCTGACATGGCTGATAACAGATAGTAATAGATTGTATTCTCCTGTCCTACAGTCGGCCTGTCCTCTCCTGACATGGCTGATAACAGATAGTAATAGATTGTATCCTCCTGTCCTACAGTCGGCTTCTCCTCTCCTGACATGGCTGATAACAGATAGTAATAGATTGTATTCCCCTGTCCTACAGTCGGCCTCTCCTCTCCTGACATGGCTGATAACAGATAGTAATAGATTGTATTCCCCTGTCCTACAGTCGGCCTCTCCCCTCCTGACATGGCTGATAACAGATAGTAATAGATTGTATTCCCCTGTCCTACAGTCGGCCTCTCCTCTCCTGACATGGCTGATAACAGATAGTAATAGATTGTATTCTCCTGTCCTACAGTCGGCCTCTCCTCTCCTGAAATGGCTGAAAACAGATAGTAATAGATTGTATTCCCCTGTCCTACAGTCGGTCTCTCCTCTCCTGACATGGCTGATAACAGATAGTAATAGATTGTATTCCCCTGTCCTACAGTCGGCCTCTCCTGACATGGCTGATAACAGATAGTAATAGATTGTATTGTCCTGTCCTACAGTCGGTCTCTCCCCTCCTGACATGGATGATAACAGATAGTAATTGATTGTATTGTCCTGTCCTACAGTCGGTCTCTCCTCTCCTGACATGGCTGATAACAGACAGTAATAGATTGTATTCCCCTGTCCTACAGTCGGCCTCTCCTCTCCTGACATGGCTGATAACAGATAGTAATAGATTGTATTCCCCTGTCCTACAGTCGGCCGCTCCTCTCCTGACATGGCTGATAACAGATAGTAATAGATTGTATTCCCCTGTCCTACAGTCGGCCTCTCCTCTCCTGACATGGCTGATAACAGATAGTAATAGATTGTATTGTCCTGTCCTACAGTCGGTCTCTCCCCTCCTGACATGGATGATAACAGATAGTAATAGATTGTATTCTCCTGTCCTACAGTCGGCCTCTCCTCTCCTGACATGGCTGATAACAGATAGTAATAGATTGTATTCCCCTGTCCTACAGTCGGTCTCTCCTCTCCTGACATGGCTGATAACAGATAGTAATAGATTGTATTCCCCTGTCCTACAGTCGGCCTCTCCTGACATGGCTGATAACAGATAGTAATAGATTGTATTGTCCTGTCCTACAGTCGGTCTCTCCCCTCCTGACATGGATGATAACAGATAGTAATAGATTGTATTGTCCTGTCCTACAGTCGGTCTCTCCTCTCCTGACATGGCTGATAACAGACAGTAATAGATTGTATTCCCCTGTCCTACAGTCGGCCTCTCCTCTCCTGACATGGCTGATAACAGATAGTAATAGATTGTATTCCCCTGTCCTACAGTCGGCCGCTCCTCTCCTGACATGGCTGATAACAGATAGTAATAGATTGTATTCCCCTGTCCTACAGTCGGCCTCTCCTCTCCTGACATGGCTGATAACAGATAGTAATAGATTGTATTCCCCTGTCCTACAGTCGGCCGCTCCTCTCCTGACATGGCTGATAACAGATAGTAATAGATTGTATTCCCCTGTCCTACAGTCAGCCTCTCCTCTCCTTACATGGCTTATAACAGATAGTAATAGACTGTATTCTCCTGTCCTACAGTCGGCCTCTCCTCTCCTGACATGGCTGATACCAGATAGTAATAGATTGTATTCCCCTGTCTTACAGTCGGCCTCTCCTCTCCTGACATGGCTGATAACAGATAGTAATAGATTGTATTCCCCTGTCCTACAGTCGGCCTCTCCTGACATGGCTGATAACAGATAGTAATAGATTGTATTCCCCTGTCCTACAGTCGGCCTCTCCTCTCCTGACATGGCTGATAACAGATAGTAATAGATTGTATTCCCCTGTCCTACAGTCGGCCTCTCCTCCCCTGACATGGCTGATAACAGATAGTAATAGATTGTATTCTCCTGTCCTACAGTCGGCCTCTCCTCTCCTGACATGGCTGATAACAGATAGTAATAGATTGTATTCTCCTGTCCTACAGTCGGCCTCTCCTCTCCTGACATGGCTGATAACAGATAGTAATAGATTGTATTCCCCTGTCCTACAGTCGGCCTCTCCTGACATGGCTGATAACAGATAGTAATAGATTGTATTCCCCTGTCCTACAGTCGGCCTCTCCTCTCCTGACATGGCTGATAACAGATAGTAATAGATTGTATTCCCCTGTCCTACAGTCGGCCTCTCCTCTCCTGACATGGCTGATAACAGATAGTAATAGATTGTATTCCCCTGTCCTACAGTCGGCCTCTCCTCCCCTGACATGGCTGATAACAGATAGTAATAGATTGTATTCCCCTGTCCTACAGTCGGCCTCTCCTCTCCTGACATGGCTGATAACAGATAGTAATAGATTGTATTCCCCTGTCCTACAGTCGGCCTCTCCTCCCCTGACATGGCTGATAACAGATAGTAATAGATTGTATTCCCCTGCCCTACAGTCGGCCTCTCCTCTCCTGACATGGCTGATAACAGATAGTAATAGATTGTATTCCCCTGTCCTACAGTCGGCCTCTCCTCCCCTGACATGGCTGATAACAGATAGTAATAGATTGTATTCCCCTGCCCTACAGTCGGCCTCTCCTCTCCTGACATGGCTGATAACAGATAGTAATTAGAGATGAGCGAACACTAAAATGTTCGAGGTTCGAAATTCGATTCGAACAGCCGCTCAATGTTCGTGTGTTCGAACGGGTTTCGAACCCCATTATAGTCTATGGGGAACAGATACTCGTTAAGGGGGAAACCCAAATCCGTGTCTGGAGGGTCACCAAGTCCACTATGACACCCCAGGAAATGATGCCAACACCTCTGGAATGACACTGGGACAGCAGGGGAAGCATGTCTGGGGGCATCTAACACACCAAAGACCCTCTATTACCCCAACATCACAGCCTAACAACTACACACTTTACACACTCAATACCACCTCTCTGACAGTAGGAAAACACCTTGAAACATGTGTATTTGGCACTTGCAGTGAGGAGAGCTTGTCACCAGCAGTGAATTTGGCCCTTGTAGTAAGTTGAGGTTGGCACCAACATTTGTTTTGAAAATCAGGGTGGATTGAGCCTCTAACCAGCAGAGTTTGGGCAAATTCATGGTGGAGGGAGCCTCTAAACACCCCAGTTTGGGCAAATTCATGGTGGAGGGAGCCTCTAAAAACCCCAGTTTGGACCAATTCATGGTGGAGGGAGCCTCTAACCAGCCCAGTTTGGGCAAATTCATGGTGGAGGGAGCCTCTAACCAGCCCAGTTTGGACCAATTAATGGTGGAGGGAGCCTCTAACCAGCCCAGTTTGGACCAATTAATGGTGGAGGGAGCCTCTAACCACCCCAGTTTGGACCAATTCATGGTGGAGGGAGCCTCTAAACAGCCCAGTTTGGGCAAATTCATGGTGGAGGGAGCCTCTAAAAAACCCAGTTTGGACCAATTCATGGTGGAGGGAGCCTCTAACCAGCCCAGTTTGGACCAATTAATGGTGGAGGGAGCCTCTAAACAGCCAAGTTTGGACCAATTCATGGTGGAGGGAGCCTCTAAAAACCCCAGTTTGGACCAATTCATGGTGGAGGGAGCCTCTAACCAGCCCAGTTTGGGCAAATTCATGGTGGAGGGAGCCTCTAAACAGCCCAGTTTGGGCAAATTCATGGTGGAGGGAGCCTCTAACCAGCCCAGTTTGGACCAATTAATGGTGGAGGGAGCCTCTAACCAGCCCAGTTTGGACCAATTAATGGTGGAGGGAGCCTCTAACCACCCCAGTTTGGACCAATTCATGGTGGAGGGAGCCTCTAACCAGCCCAGTTTGGACCAATTCATGGTGGAGGGAGCCTCTAAAAAACCCAGTTTGGACCAATTCATGGTGGAGGGAGCCTCTAAACAGCCCAGTTTGGGCAAATTCATGGTGGAGGGAGCCTCTAAAAACCCCAGTTTGGACCAATTCATGGTGGAGGGAGCCTCTAACCAGCCCAGTTTGGGCAAATTCATGGTGGAGGGAGCCTCTAAAAAACCCAGTTTGGACCAATTCATGGTGGAGGGAGCCTCTAACCAGCCCAGTTTGGACCAATTAATGGTGGAGGGAGCCTCTAACCAGCCCAGTTTGGACCAATTAATGGTGGAGGGAGCCTCTAACCACCCCAGTTTGGACCAATTCATGGTGGAGGGAGCCTCTAAACAGCCAAGTTTGGACCAATTCATGGTGGAGGGAGCCTCTAAAAACCCCAGTTTGGACCAATTCATGGTGGAGGGAGCCTCTAACCAGCCCAGTTTGGGCAAATTCATGGTGGAGGGAGCCTCTAAACAGCCCAGTTTGGGCAAATTCATGGTGGAGGGAGCCTCTAAAAAACCCAGTTTGGACCAATTCATGGTGGAGGGAGCCTCTAAACAGCCAAGTTTGGACCAATTCATGGTGAAGGGAGCCTCTAAAAACCCGTTTGGACCAATTCATGGTGGAGGGAGCCTCTAACCAGCCCAGTTTGGGCAAATTCATGGTGGAGGGAGCCTCTAAACAGCCAAGTTTGGGCAAATTCATGGTGGAGGGAGCCTCTAACCAGCCCAGTTTGGACCAATTAATGGTGGAGGGAGCCTCTAACCAGCCCAGTTTGGACCAATTAATGGTGGAGGGAGCCTCTAACCACCCCAGTTTGGACCAATTCATGGTGGAGGGAGCCTCTAAACAGCCAAGTTTGGACCAATTCATGGTGGAGGGAGCCTCTAAAAACCCCAGTTTGGACCAATTCATGGTGGAGGGAGCCTCTAACCAGCCCAGTTTGGACCAATTAATGGTGGAGGGAGCCTCTAAACAGCCAAGTTTTGGGAAATTCATGGTGGAGGGAGCCTCTAACCAGCCCAGTTTGGACCAATTCATGGTGGAGGGAGCCTCTAAACAGCCCAGTTTGGGCAAATTCATGGTGGAGGGAGCCTCTAAAAAACCCAGTTTGGACCAATTCATGGTGGAGGGAGCCTCTAACCAGCCCAGTTTGGACCAATTAATGGTGGAGGGAGCCTCTAACCAGCCCAGTTTGGACCAATTAATGGTGGAGGGAGCCTCTAACCACCCCAGTTTGGACCAATTCATGGTGGAGGGAGCCTCTAAACAGCCAAGTTTGGACCAATTCATGGTGGAGGGAGCCTCTAAAAACCCCAGTTTGGACCAATTCATGGTGGAGGGAGCCTCTAACCAGCCCAGTTTGGGCAAATTCATGGTGGAGGGAGCCTCTAAACAGCCCAGTTTGGGCAAATTCATGGTGGAGGGAGCCTCTAAAAAACCCAGTTTGGACCAATTCATGGTGGAGGGAGCCTCTAACCAGCCCAGTTTGGACCAATTAATGGTGGAGGGAGCCACTAAACAGCCAAGTTTGGACCAATTCATGGTGGAGGGAGCCTCTAAAAACCCCAGTTTGGACCAATTCATGGTGGAGGGAGCCTCTAACCAGCCCAGTTTGGGCAAATTCATGGTGGAGGGAGCCTCTAAACAGCCCAGTTTGGGCAAATTCATGGTGGAGGGAGCCTCTAACCAGCCCAGTTTGGACCAATTAATGGTGGAGGGAGCCTCTAACCAGCCCAGTTTGGACCAATTAATGGTGGAGGGAGCCTCTAACCAGCCCAGTTTGGACCAATTAATGGTGGAGGGAGCCTCTAACCACCCCAGTTTGGATCAATTCATGGTGGAGGGAGCCTCTAACCAGCCCAGTTTGGACCAATTCATGGTGGAGGGAGCCTCTAAAAAACCCAGTTTGGACCAATTCATGGTGGAGGGAGCCTCTAAACAGCCCAGTTTGGGCAAATTCATGGTGGAGGGAGCCTCTAAACAGCCCAGTTTGGGCAAATTCATGGTGGAGGGAGCCTCTAACCAGCCCAGTTTGGACCAATTAATGGTGGAGGGAGCCTCTAACCAGCCCAGTTTGGACCAATTTATGGTGGAGGGAGCCTCTAAACAGCCCAGTTTTGGCAAATTCATGGTGGAAGGAGCCTCTAACCAGCAGAGTTGTGGGAAAGCAGGGTGGAGGGAGCCTCTAACCAGCAGAGTTGGTGGAAATCAGGGTGGAGGGAGCCTCTAACCAGCAGAGTTGGGGGAAATCATGTTGGAGGGAGCCTAGTATTAGCAGAATTGTGCAACGCTTATGGTGGATGAGTATGAGGATGCGGAGGAATTGGAGAGGTTGAGTACAGACATGGAGTTTCATGTTGGGGTGCTTTACACAGGTGGGCACAAAAATGAAGGCTCTATCCAGTGGTGGTTCATTTTTATCAAAGTGAGCCGGTCGGCACTCTCAGCTGACAGACGGGTGCGCTTGTCAGTGATGATGCCACCGGCTGCACTGAACACCCTCTCAGATAGGACGCTGGCGGCAGGACAGGACAGCACCTCCAAGGCATATAGGGCAAGTTCAAGCCACAGGTCCAACTTCGACACCCAATACGTGTAGGGCGCAGAGGGGTCGGAGAGGACAGGGCTGTGGTCGGAAAGGTATTCCCGCAACATGCGCCTATACTTCTCACGCCTGGTGACACTAGGACCCTCCGTGGCGGCACTTTGGCGAGGGGGTGCCATCAAGGTGTCCCAGACCTTAGACAGTGTGCCCCTCGTTTGTGTGGACCGGTGAGAACTTGGTTGCCTACTGGAGGAACTGCCCTCCCTGCCGCCAACGTCACATGCTGGAAACATCTCCATCATATTCTGCACCAATTGCCTGTGGCAAGCATTGATGCGATTGGCCCTCCCCTCTACCGGAATAAAAGACGAGATGTTGTTTTTATACCGGGGGTCAAGGATAGCAAAGATCCAGTACTGGTTGTCCTCCATGATTTTGACAATACGCTTGTCGGTTGTAAAGCACCCCAACATGAACTCAGCCATGTCTGCCACAGTGTTAGTTGGCATGACTCCTCTGGCCCCACCGGAAAGTTCAATCTCCATTTCCTCCTCATCCTCCATGTCTACCCATCCGCGCTGCAACAATGGGACGATTCGAAGTTGCCCGGAAGCCTCCTGTATCACCATCACATCATCGGACAACTCTTCTTCCTCCTCCTCCTCCTCCTCCTCCTCCATTAAACGCAGTGAAGCGGACAGATGTGTGGACCTACTCTCCAGCTGTGACGGATCGGATGCTATCCCTAACTCCTCTGTGTGATCTGAGTTATCCCTGATGTCAATCAGGGATTCTCTCAGAACACACAAGAGCGGGATTGTAAGGCTCACCATCGCATCCTCAGAGCTCACCCTCCTTGTGGACTCCTCAAAGACCCGTAGGATGTCACAAAGGTCTCTCATCCATGGCCACTCATGGATGTGAAACTGAGGCAGCTGACTTTGTGGCACCCTAGGGTTTTGTAGCTGGTATTCCATCAAAGGTCTCTGCTGCTCAACCACTCTATTCAACATCTGAAACGTTGAGTTCCAGCGTGTGGGGACGTCGCACAAAAGCCGGTGTTGTGGCACATGCAGGCGTTGCTGGAGAGATTTTAAGCTAGCAGCGGCTACTGTCGACTTGCGAAAGTGGGCGCACATGCGCCGCACTTTCACCAGTAGCTCTGGAACATTGGGGTAGCTCTTTAGGAAACGTTGCACCACTAGGTTGAAGACGTGGGCCAGGCATGGAACATGTTGGAGTCCGGCAAGCTCCAGAGCTGCTACCAGGTTCCGGCCGTTATCACAAACGACCATGCCTGGGCCCAGGTGCAGCGGCTCAAACCATATTGCCGTCTCATCGAGGAGGGCATCCCTCACCTCGGAGGCAGTGTGCTGTCTGTCCCCCAAGCTGATCAGCTTCAGCACAGCCTGCTGACGTCTACCAACGCCAGTGCTGCAACGTTTCCAACTCGTAGCTGGGGTCAATCTAACAGCGGAGGAGGAGGCGGTGGCGGAGGAGGAGGCGGTGGCGGAGGAGGAGGCGGTAGAGGAGGAGGAGGAGGGGGGTGTTCTTCTCGTGTCCCTGCCAGGAATGTTAGGCGGGGAGACGAGGTACACCGGGCCAGTTTGGGAAGCAGTCCCAGCCTCAACTACATTCACCCAGTGTGCCGTCAGTGAAATGTAGCGTCCCTGTCCGCATGCACTTGTCCACGCGTCGGTGGTCAAGTGGACCTTTGTGCAAAGCGCGGAACTAAGGGCCCGCCTGATGTTGAGTGACACGTGCTGGTGCAAGGCGGGGACGGCACACCGGGAGAAGTAGTGACGGCTAGGGACGGCATAGCGAGGTGCCGCAGTTGCCATCAGGTCCAGGAAGGCGGGAGTTTCAACAAGCCGGAACGCCAACATCTCCTGGGCCAGCAGTTTAGCGATGTTGGCGTTCAAGGCTTGCGCGTGTGGGTGGTTAGCAGTGTATTTCTGCCGCCGCTCCAATGTCTGAGAGATGGTGGGTTGTTGTAAAGAAACGCCTGATGGTGCCTTTGATGGTGCAGGAGAAGGAGATAAGACAGGACCAGGGGAGGATGAGGTAGAAGTCAACAAAGTGGCGGAGGCAGATGAAGTGGTGTCCTGGCTCGTCCTCTGGAGTGCATCGCCAGCACAGTCAGCAGTGGCAGTGGCAGAGGCAGAGGCAGTGGCAGAGGCAGTGGCAGTGGCGTGAACGGCAGGCGGCCTTTGTCCTGCCGTTGCTGCCTGCCACTGATTCCAGTGCTTGGATTCCAAATGACGGCGCATTGAAGTGGTGGACAGGTTGCTCTTCTCAGAGCCCCTAATCAATTTCGAGAGGCAAATTGTGCAGACAACACTATATCTGTCCTCGGCGCATTCCTTGAAAAAACTCCACACCTTCGAGAAACGTGCCCTCGAGGTGGGAGTTTTTCGGGGCTGGGTACGAACTGGAACATCTTGGGAGATTCCGGGTGTGGCCTGGCTTCGCCTAAGCTGCTGACCTCTGCCTCTGCCTCTAGCTACCCTTTTTGGTGCTGCACCTGCCTCAACATCCACACTACTTTCCCCGCTTGACATCCCCCCTGTCCAGGTCGGGTCAGTGTCCTCATCATCCACCACTTCCTCTTCCAACTCCTGTCTCATCTCCTCCTCCCGCACAATGCGCCGGTCAACTGGATGCCCTGACGGCAACTGCGTCACATCATCGTCGATGAGGGTGGGTTGCTGGTCATCCACCACCAAATCGAACGGAGATGGAGGAGACTCTAGTGTTTGAGCATCTGGACACAGATGCTCCTCTGTTAGGTTCGTGGAATCGTGACGTGGAGAGGCAGGTTGAGGGACAATGAAAGGAGCGGAGAACAGCTCTGGGGAGCAGGGACAGTTTGGGTTATTGTTCTGTAAAGCTTCGGAATTTTGGGAGGAAGGAAGACAAGACTGTTGGGTAATAGGAGGAGAGGAGGCAGAGTCTGACTGGCTGCTGGACAATGTGCTGTAAGCGTTCTCTGACAGCCATTGCAAGACCTGTTCCTGGTTCTCGGGCCTACTAAGGTTTGTACCCTGCAGTTTAGTTAATGTGGCAAGCAACCCTGGCACTGTGGAGTGGCGCAATGCTTGCTGCCCCACAGGAGTAGGCACGGGACGCCCTGTGGCTTCACTGCTACCTTGCTCCCCAGAACCATTCCCCCGACCTCGCCCACGGCCTCGTCCACGTCCCTTTCCGGGAGCCTTGCGCATTTTGAATTCCTAGTTAGAAATTGGCACTGTATACCAGTAGTAAAAATTGTGGGTGCACGTAACCCCAATATATTCTTTGAATTCCCAGTCAGACACTGGCACTATATGGCAGTAGCAAGAAATGAGGGTATTTGTATTCCCAATATACTCTTTAAATTCCCAGTCAGACAATGGCACTGTATACCAGTAGTAAAAATTGTGGGTGCACGTAACCCCAATATATTCTTTGAATTCCCAGTCAGAAACTGGCACTATATGGCAGTAGCAAGAAATGAGGGTATTTGTATTCCCAATATACTCTTTGAATTCCCAGTCAGACAATGGCACTGTATACCAGTAGTAAAAATTGTGGGTGCACGTAACCCCAATATATTCTTTGAATTACCAGTCAGAAACTGGCACTATATGGCAGTAGCAAGAAATGAGGGTATTTATAACCCCAATATATTCTTTGAATTCCCAGTCAGACAATGGCACTGTATACCAGTAGTAAAAATTGTGGGTGCACGTAACCCCAATATATTCTTTGAATTCCCAGTCAGAAACTGGCACTATATGGCAGTAGCAAGAAATGAGGGTATTTGTATTCCCAATATACTCTTTGAATTCCCAGTCAGACAATGGCACTGTATACCAGTAGTAAAAATTGTGGGTGCACGTAACCCCAATATATTCTTTGAATTACCAGTCAGAAACTGGCACTATATGGCAGTAGCAAGAAATGAGGGTATTTATAACCCCAATATATTCTTTGAATTCCCAGTCAGACAATGGCACTGTATACCAGTAGTAAAAATTGTGGGTGCACGTAACCCCAATATATTCTTTGAATTCCCAGTCAGAAACTGGCACTATATGGCAGTAGCAAGAAATGAGGGTATTTGTATTCCCAATATACTCTTTGAATTCCCAGTCAGACAATGGCACTGTATACCAGTAGTAAAAATTGTGGGTGCACGTAACCCCAATATATTCTTTGAATTACCAGTCAGAAACTGGCACTATATGGCAGTAGCAAGAAATGAGGGTATTTATAACCCCAATATATTCTTTGAATTCCCAGTCAAACAATGGCACTGTATACCAGTAGTAAAAATTGTGGGTGCACGTAACCCCAATATATTCTTTGAATTCCCAGTCAGACACTGGCACTATATGGCAGTAGCAAGAAATGAGGGTATTTGTATTCCCAATATATTCTTTGAATTCCCAGTCAGACAATGGCACTGTATACCAGTAGTAAAAATTGTGGGTGCACGTAACCCCAATATATTCTTTGAATTACCAGTCAGAAACTGGCACTATATGGCAGTAGCAAGAAATGAGGGTATTTGTATTCCCAATATATTCTTTGAATTCCCAGTCAGACAATGGCACTGTATACCAGTAGTAAAAATTGTGGGTGCACGTAACCCCAATATATTCTTTGAATTACCAGTCAGAAACTGGCACTATATGGCAGTAGCAAGAAATGAGGGTATTTGTATTCCCAATATATTCTTTGAATTCCCAGTCAGACAATGGCACTGTATACCAGTAGTAAAAATTGTGGGTGCACGTAACCCCAATATATTCTTTGAATTCCCAGTCAGACACTGGCACTATATGGCAGTAGCAAGAAATGAGGGTATTTGTATTCCCAATATATTCTTTGAATTCCCAGTCAGACAATGGCACTGTATACCAGTAGTAAAAATTGTGGGTGTATATAGCCCCAATTCTATTGCTAGGGGACTTGCAGGGTATTTCTGGGGTGAAGGTGGGGGGGCACACCGTTGGAACGGGTATCGGGGTATATATCGGGTATACGGGAATACACTGACAGTGTATTCCATTCAGGATCCTGGGAAAGCTGGGTTGCGGCGATTGAGCCCGTCAGTGCCACGTTACACTGACAAGCTTCTCCCTGGAATTTAGCTCTTATAAGAGCTGTTGGTTGTCTTCTCCTTCCTATCCTAGCCTGTCCCTGCCTACCCAGAATCTAAGCCCTAGCTAGCTGGACGGAAACCTCCGTCCTCGGTGAATTGCAAGCTCAGAATGACGCGAACCTGGGCGGCGCTGTTCTTTTAAATTAGAGGTCACATGTATTCGGCAGCCAATGGGTTTTGCCTACTTTTTTCAACGTCACCGGTGTCAAAGTTCCTGTCCCACCTACCCTGCGCTGTTATTGGAGCAAAAAAGGCGCCAGGGAAGGTGGGAGGGGAATCGAGTAATGGCGCACTTTACCACGCGGTGTTCGATTCGATTCGAACATGCCGAACAGCCTAATATCCGATCGAACATGAGTTCGATAGAACACTGTTCGCTCATCTCTAATAGTAATAGATTGTATTCTCCTGTCCTACAGTCGGCCTCTCCTGACATGGCTGATAACAGATAGTAATAGATTGTATTCCCCTGTCCTACAGTCGGCCTCTCCTCTCCTGACATGGCTGATAACAGAGAGCAGTAGATTGTACTCAGAAGGTGCGGTGCTCTCCCCAGGGGGTGGGAGGCGATAAATTCGATAGTCTCTTGATTAAGTCCATCACTTCATCATCACCTCCCCCTCGTACAATCCATTAGGGGGTCAGCGGGGCCCCGCTTGCTCTGCACTCACACGTGCGAAGATGGAATTAAATTTTATTGATAAAGAAATATCAGGCGTGTTTCGTACAGAGAATGTTTCTGGCTCGGCGCCCAAATCCCTGCGGGCAGCGTTGTCCTTCCTCACCGTCCATCAGGCGCACGGCCAGGATCAGGTGCGCCCCTCCCCCATGAGGCAGGATCAGACACAGAACCGCCAGTTATCTGCTCCACCCACTTGTCAGTGAGCGCTCGTTGTAATGAACATTGTGTCTACAGAGATAGAATGACAGAAGACTCCTAGTCCGCCGGTCACATGATCGTCACTGGACACGGCCGTCTGTTCACCACTAACAATGGTGGTTTGATAGTGCAAACTAATTAATGGCAGCTAAAGCTCCGCCTCTGTGGCAATTTACTTACCACGCCCATAACTGTTACACTGTGATAGAAGAGTCTGTGCAGTGTACTAGAAAATCAGGGCACGTCTCCATTCACACAAGGTGTCGAAAGGCACACAGGGTCATAACACCGAAACATGACTGCCTGACCACGAGCTTCAGAGGGAGACATTTGTAGGCAAATTTTGGTGCCGTCTCTGCCCCAGACCACCCAGGATGCTGACATTAACCCCTTTACTGCCCTGCACAACCAGGATGCTAACATTAACCCCTTTACTGCCCTGCACCACCCAGGATGCTGACATTAACCCCTTTACTGCCCTGCACAACCAGGATGCTAACATTAACCCCTTTACTGCCCTGCACCACCAAGGAGGCTGACATTAACCCCTTTACTGCCCTGCACCACCAAGGATGCTGACATTAACCCCTTTACTGCCCTGCACCACCAAGGATGCTGACATTAACCCCTTTACTGCCCTGCACCACCAAGGATGCTGACATTAACCTCTTTACTGCCCTGCACCACCAAGGATGCTGACATTAACCCCTTTACTGCCCTGCACCACCAAGGATGCTGACATTAACCCCTTTACTGCCCTGCACCACCAAGGATGCTGACATTAACCCCTTTACTGCCCTGCACCACGAAGGATGCTAACATTAACCCCTTTACTGCCCTGCACCACCAAGGAGGCTGACATTAACCCCTTTACTGCCCTGCACCACCAAGGATGCTGACATTAACCCCTTTACTGCCCTGCACCACCAAGGATGCTGACATTAACCCCTTTACTGCCCTGCACCACCAAGGATGCTGACATTAACCCTTTTACTGCCCTGCACCACCAATGATGCTAACATTAATCTCTTTACTGCCCTGCACCACCAAGGATGCTGACATTAACCCCTTTACTGCCCTGCACCACCAAGGATGCTGACATTAACCCCTTTACTGCCCTGCACCACCAAGGATGCTGACATTAACCCCTTTACTGCCCTGCACCACCAAGGATGCTGACATTAACCCCTTTACTGCCCTGCACCACCAATGATGCTAACATTAATCTCTTTACTGCCCTGCACCACCAAGGATGCTGACATTAACCCCTTTACTGCCCTGCACCACCAAGGATGCTGACATTAACCCCTTTACTGCCCTGCACCACCAAGGATGATGAAATTAACCAATTTACTGCCCTAAACAACCAGGGATTCCTATATATTAACCCATTTAAATAAATAAATACATGTTATTTATATAGCGCCAACATATCCCGCAGCGCTGTACAATCTGTAGGGTTCAAATACAGACAGAAAGCTACATTACAAAGAAAGTCATTTCATGCAATGGGACTGAGGGCCCTGCTCACAAGAGCTTGCAATCTATTTACTGCCACAGACTACCAGGGCTAGTTCTTTTAACCCCTTCATTGCCACAGAATATCAGGGGAGCTTTAGCTAACCCTTTCACTACTGTAAACCAACAGCTATTTTGTCATTGATAGTATTAACCCCTTATCTATCCCTACGGTACGTGTAGTCAGTAATGGCGCTACCTGTGGTCAGACTCTGATATTGACAACAATGGCACAAGGTTGTCAGATGAAAGCAGCGCCATCGGTGGTCACATGGTGTGGTACATGACTCGGATACACGAGGTGTATATCTTCATATATATATTTTGCCCCCCCATAATGTCAGGCAGAGTCCAGGACATATCATTTCCCCTGTCCGGGTGTATTGGGGGGGTCTCACCCATCAGTAATAACACGGGACTATGGACAAGCCTCGGCAGGTGCGCAGTAATGTATGCAGCGGGGCCGGCGCCTTTAATGGAGGCTCATTGTCTATTTTTCATTATTGACCGATCCGTCTTTATTGGACATTTTACCTCATCTAGGAAATTAGATCAATAAAACTTCAAGGGAAAGAAGGAGGAGGGGGAGGGGAGGGGGGAGAGGGGGCACTAACTTATAATGGGTTTCAGAGAAGGAGATTGCAGAAGTCTTACAGTCATGGAAAACTATTTTATCTGCCTGAATCTGATATATGAGGAGGAGATTATATACAGCGCCATATCAGGACCAAGATGGAGGAAGAGCCCACACCATAGAAGGGATAGAAAGGGATAGAAACACTGTCCTGCTACAAATACTCTGTGCTGCTGAAGCAATCTTCACTCCTTCCACTATGCATGTGAAAGTCAGTGACCTCCCCTATAAGATCAGCACACTCCTCTCCCGAAATCCTCTGTGCTGCTGTGACTCTGCTCCTCCACTATGTAACTCTTCCCCTGTGACCTCTTCTATAAGATCAGAACACTCCTCTCCTGAAATACTCTGTACTGCTGTACAGTATAAATTATACTAAAATTATTATAATATTACTGAAATGAAGCAAAGAGATTTGTTGTTGCTTGTATTTTTTTTTTATTTTTTTTTATTTTTTTTTTGGGGGGGGGGGTCTGACAACTTTCCCGCACCATGCAGGACCCTCCGTACATGTGAAGCTGTGTCTGTATGTCCAGAACTTTCTATATGTTCTTAGATGACGGGCGGCCTGACCTATCCTGATGCTGACTTGCACAGTGACCACTGGAGTCTATAAAAGTCACTTTCCAGTAGCCAAGAAATCCGTCTGTGAGAGAGACAGGAGGAGAGGAAGGACTAGGATGTGACAGAGCCCCAATACCAAGCACTCACCACTACGTACTGTATACACAGCGCTTATATTATACCGGATGTACATACAGAATTATATACAGTATATACCCAGGTTATACCGGCTGTACATATAAAATTATATACAGTATATACCCAGGTTATACCGGCTGTACATATAAAATTATATACAGTATATACCCAGGTTATACCGGCTGTACATATATAATTATATACAGGAGATACCCAGGTTATACCGGCTGTACATATATAATTATATACAGTATATACCCAGGTTATACCGGCTGTACATATATAATTATATACAGTACATACCCAGGTTATACCGGCTGTACATATATAATTATATACAGTATATACCCAGGTTATACCGGCTGTACATATATAATTATATACAGTATATACCCAGGTTATACCGGCTGTACATATATAATTATATACAGTATATACCCAGGTTATACCGGCTGTACATATATAATTATATACAGTATATACCCAGGTTATACCGGCTGTACATATATAATTATATACAGTATATACCCAGGTTATACCGGCTGTACATATATAATTATATACAGGAGATACCCAGGTTATACCAGCTGTACATATATAATTATATACAGGAGATACCCAGGTTATACCAGCTGTACATATATAATTATATACAGTATATACCCAGGTTATACCGGCTGTACATATATAATTATATACAGTATATACCCAGGTTATACCGGCTGTAAATATATAATTATGTACAGTATATACCCAAGTTATACCGGCTGTACATATATAATTATATACAGGAGATACCCAGGTTATATCGGCTGTACATATATAATTATATACAGTATATACCCAGGTTATACCGGCTGTACATATATACTTATATACAGTATATACCCAAGTTATACCGGCTGTACATATATAATTATATACAGTATATACCCAGGTTATACCGGCTGTACATATATAATTATATACAGTATATACCCAGGTTATACCGGCTGTACATATATAATTATATACAGTATATACCCAGGTTATACCGGCTGTACATATATAATTATATACAGTACATACCCAGGTTATACCGGCTGTACATATATAATTATATACAGGAGATACCCAGGTTATACCGGCTGTACATATATAATTATATACAGTATATACCCAGGTTATACCGGCTGTACATATATAATTATATACAGTATATACCCAGGTTATACCGGCTGTACATATATAATTATATACAGGAGATACCCAGGTTATACCGGCTGTACATATATAATTATATACAGTATATACCCAGGTTATACCGGCTGTACATATATAATTATATACAGTATATACCCAGGTTATACCGGCTGTACATATATAATTATATACAGTATATACCCAGGTTATACCGGCTGTACATATATAATTATATACAGTATATACCCAGGTTATACCGGCTGTACATATATAATTATATACAGTATATACCCAGGTTATACCGGCTGTACATATATAATTATATACAGTACATACCCAGGTTATACCGGCTGTACATATATAATTATATACAGGAGATACCCAGGTTATACCGGCTGTACATATATAATTATATACAGTACATACCCAGGTTATACCGGCTGTACATATATAATTATATACAGTATATACCCAGGTTATACCGGCTGTACATATATAATTATATACAGTATATACCCAGGTTATACCGGCTGTACATATATAATTATATACAGTATATACCCAGGTTATACCGGCTGTATATATATAATTATATACAGGAGATACCCAGGTTATACCAGCTGTACATATATAATTATATACAGGAGATACCCAGGTTATACCAGCTGTACATATATAATTATATACAGTATATACCCAGGTTATACCGGCTGTACATATATAATTATATACAGTATATACCCAGGTTATACCGGCTGTACATATATAATTATATACAGTATATACCCAGGTTATACCGGCTGTACATATATAATTATATACAGGAGATACCCAGGTTATACCGGCTGTACATACAGAATTATATACAGTATATACCCAGGTTATACCGGCTGTACATATATAATTATATACAGTACATACCCAGGTTATACCGGCTGTACATATATAATTATATACAGGAGATACCCAGGTTATACCGGCTGTACATATATAATTATATACAGTATATACCCAGGTTATACCGGCTGTACATATATAATTATATACAGGAGATACCCAGGTTATACCGGCTGTACATATATAATTATATACAGTATATACCCAGGTTATACCGGCTGTACATATATAATTATATACAGTATATACCCAGGTTATACCGGCTGTACATATATAATTATATACAGTATATACCCAGGTTATACCAGCTGTACATATATAAATATATACAGTATATACCCAGGTTATACCGGCTGTACATATATAATTATATACAGTACATACCCAGGTTATACCAGCTGTACATATATAATTATATACAGGAGATACCCAGGTTATACCAGCTGTACATATATAATTATATACAATATATACCCAGGTTATACCGGCTGTACATATATAATTATATACAGTACATACCCAGGTTATACCGGCTGTACATATATAATTATATACAGGAGATACCCAGGTTATACCGGCTGTACATATATAATTATATACAGTATATACCCAGGTTATACCAGCTGTACATATATAATTATATACAGGAGATACCCAGGTTATACCGGCTGTACATATAGAATTATATACAGTATATACCCAGGTTATACCGGCTGTACATATAGAATTATATACAGTATATACCCAGGTTATACCGGCTGTACATATATATTATCCTACCAAGGGCTCGTTCACATCTGCGTCGTCGGTCCTTATTGCAGGTTTCCGTTTCCTGCATAAAACAGATGCAGGAGACGGAAGCCTGCAGGAGACTTTCTCACCCATTCATTTGAATGGGTGAGAAAGCTGTCCGGCCGTGCACGGCAGTGAGCGTTTTGCGCTCTCTGCCGCGAAACCGGGTTTTATAATCCGGACACAGAGTCGGACATGCAGTACTCTGTGTCCGGATAAAAAAATCCGGTTTCGCGGCGGAGAGCGCAAAACGCTCACCGCCGCGCACGGCCGGACCCGGTCTGTGGTTTCCGTCTTCTGGCATGCAGAAGACGGAAACCACAGAACGGAGACCCCAGACGCAGGTGTGAACCCAGCGTAATATTATAAATGTGAAAGTTTGTGTGTTTGGATGTTTGTGAGTTTGGATGTTTGTTCCTCAATCACGCTAAAACGCCTGGACGGATTTGTGTGCAATTTTCCACAAACATAGTTTTCCCTCAGGATTGAGTCACAGGCTACTTTTGGTGCCACTAAACAACATGGCTTCCTAGCAGGAGTCTCACAAAAGCAGGACTCCTAGCCCCAGCTATAGACTCACACACACTGCCTGGCATTTCCTGCCTCAACCTGCCTGCACACTCCTTACTGTCACCTCAGGAGTCGCCCTCACTCTACTCACTCACATTTACATATAGCTTTCCACTATATAACACATCACATTGTAATTACATGTATCTCCTATCACTGCTATATACAGTACCTGATACATATATACTCCTGTACACAGGCTGTATATACTATATAATTACATGTATCTCCTATCACTGCTATATACAGTGCCTGATACATATATACTCCTGTACACAGGCTGTATATACTATATATTACATGTATCTCCTATCACTGCTATATACAGTACCTGATACATATATACTCCTGTACACAGGCTGTATATACTATATATTACATGTATCTCCTATCACTGCTATATACAGTACCTGATACATATATACTCCTGTACACAGGCTGTATATACTATATATTACATGTATCTCCTATCACTGCTATATACAGTACCTGATACATATATACTCCTGTACACAGACTGTATATACTATATAATTACATGTATCTCCTATCACTGCTATATACAGTACATGATACATATATACTCCTGTACACAGACTGTATATACTATATAATTACATGTATCTCCTATCACTGCTATATACAGTACCTGATACATATATACTCCTGTACACAGGCTGTATATACTATATAATTACATGTATTACCTATCACTGCTATATACAGAGCCTGATACATATATACTCCTGTACACAGGCTGTATATACTATATATTACATGTATTACCTATCACTGCTATATATAGAGCCTGATACATATATACTCCTGTACACAGGCTGTATATACTATATATTACATGTATTACCTATCACTGCTATATACAGAGCCTGATACATATATACTCCTGTACACAGGCTGTATATACTATACACTCACCAGCCACTTTATTAGGTACACCATGCTAGTAACGGGTTGGTCCCCCTTTTGCCTTCAGAACTGCCTCAATTCTTCGTGGCATAGATACAACAAGGTGCTGGAAGCATTCCTCAGAGATTTTGCTCCATATTGACATGATGGCATCACACAGTTGCCGCAGATTTGTCGGCTGCACATCCATGATGCGAATCTCCCGTTCCACCACATCCCAAAGATGCTCCTCTATTGGATTGAGATCTGGTGACTGTGGAGGCCATTGGAGTACAGTGAACTCATTGTCATGTTCAAGAAACCAGTCTGAGATGATTCCAGCTTTATGACATGGCATTGCATTATCCTGCTGAAAGTAGCCATCAGATGTTGGGTACATTGTGGTCATAAAGGGATGGACATGGTCAGCAACAATACTCAGGTAGGCTTTGGCGTTGCAACGATGCTCAATTGGTACCAAGGGGCCCAAAGAGTGCCAAGAAAATATTCCCCACACCATGACACCACCACCACCAGCCTGAACCGTTACCGATACAAGGCAGCATGGATCCATGCTTTCATGTTGTTGACGCCAAATTCTGACCCTACCATCCGAATGTCGCAGCAGAAATCCAGACTCATCAGACCAGGCAACGTTTTTCCAATCTTCAATTGTCCAATTTCGATGAGCTTGTGCAAATTGTAGCCTCAGTTTCCTGTTCTTAGCTGAAAGGAGTGGCACCCGGTGTGGTCTTCTGCTGCTGTAGCCCATCTGTAGCCTCAAAGTTGGACGTACTGTGCGGCGTTCAGAGATGCTCTTCTGGCTACCTTGGGTGTAACGGGTGGCTATTTGAGTCACTGTTGCCTTTCTATCAGCTGGAACCAGTCTGGCCATTCTCCTCTGACCTCTGGCATCAACAACGTATTTCCGCCCCCCCACAGAACTGCCGCTCACTGGATGTTTTTTCTTTTTCGGACCATTCTCTGTAAACCCTAGAGATGGTTGTGCGTGAAAATCCCAGTAGATCAGCAGTTTCTGAAATACTCAGACCAGCCCTTCTGGCACCAACAACAATGCCATGTTCAAAGGCACTCAAATCACCTTTCTTCCCCATACTGATGCTCGGTTTGAACTGCAGGAGATTGTCTTGACCATGTCTACATGCCGAAATGCACTGAGTTGCCGCCATGTGATTGGCTGATTAGAAATTAAGTGTTAACGAGCAGTTGGACAGGTGTACCTAATAAAGTGGCCGGTGAGTGTATATTACATGTATCTCCTATCACTGCTATATACAGTACCTGATACATATATACTCCTGTACACAGGCTGTATATACTATATAATTACATGTATCTCCTATCACTGCTATATACAGTACCTGATACATATATACTCCTGTACACAGGCTGTATATACTATATATTACATGTATCTCCTATCACTGCTATATACAGAGCCTGATACATATATACTCCTGTACACAGGCTGTATATACTATATATTACATGTATTACCTATCACTGCTATATACAGAGCCTGATACATATATACTCCTGTACACAGGCTGTATATACTATATAATTACATGTATCTCCTATCACTGCTATATACAGTGCCTGATACATATATACTCCTGTACACAGGCTGTATATACTATATATTACATGTATCTCCTATCACTGCTATATACAGTACCTGATACATATATACTCCTGTACACAGGCTGTATATACTATATAATTACATGTATCTCCTATCACTGCTATATACAGTACCTGATACATATATACTCCTGTACACAGGCTGTATACTATATAATTACATGTATCTCCTATCACTGCTATATACAGTACCTGATACATATATACTCCTGTACACAGGCTGTATATACTATATAATTACATGTATTACCTATCACTGCTATATACAGAGCCTGATACATATATACTCCTGTACACAGGCTGTATATACTATATAATTACATGTATTACCTATCACTGCTATATACAGTACCTGATACATATATACTCCTGTACACAGGCTGTATATACTATATAATTACATGTATCTCCTATCACTGCTATATACAGTACCTGATACATATATACAGTGAGGTTTGGGGCCCAGCCACCTACCCAGACCAGTCAAGGTGGGATTCCAGCCCAACAGAGAACTTCCACCTGGAGTTCTGCAAATACCTGCTACATGTCCATCGCAACACCACCAACATAGCCTGCAGGACAGAGCTAGGCAGACTCCCCCTATGGCTCACCATACAGAAGAGGGCGCTAGCTTTCCAGGCACACATCCAGGGGAGCAAGCCTGACTCCTACCACCACCAAGCATGGCTAAGCCACCTGAGCAAACCAGACATTCAACAACCAAACAGCAGCCAACCACCAAACCAAAAACTCCAACAGATGATAACCAAGGCCGAAATAAAGGCGACCACAGAGGCAAACAGAGAGCGGTACATTGAAGAATGGAGAAACCAAATAAATAACTCCAAGAAACTCACCAATGTGTACCAATCCCTACAAAGGGACTACACCATGGCCACCTACCTGGAGAGAATACGCCACCCCAAGCACAGACAGACCCTGAGCCGGTACAGACTGAGCGCCCACAACCTAGAGATAGAGACGGGGCGATACAGACAGACGTACAAGCCACGGGAGAAGAGACTGTGCCAGCACTGTGACCAGGGGGTCCTAGAAGACCAGACCCACTTCCTGCTACACTGCACCAAATACTCAGATATGAGGGCCGTCTACTACCAAAGACTCTCTGCCCACATCCCAGACTTCATATCTGCAGACGAGAAGAGGAAACTCTACATCCTACTGGGAGAAGAAGAGGCCACTGTGGAGATCGCTGCCCAATACGTGTCCAGCTGTCACCAAACCAGAGGAAGATGAGACTCCATGGACTGTTATATTTATCCCAATACACCCGCCCCACCCACCCCCACCTCCCCATATAGCAGTCACCAACGAAGAGGAAGATGAGACTCCATGGACTGTTATAACCGAACCCCCCCCCCCCCATACCCACCACCCACCCAACCCAACTCCCCCCCCACCCACCCACTTTACTAGCTTTGGCAATGCCAAATACCTATTCGGACGTGCCAATAAAGCATTTTTGATTTGATTTGATTTGATTTGATTTGAGTAGAGTGAGGGCTACTCCTGAGGAGACAGTAAGGAGTGTGCAGGCAGGTTGAGGCAGGAAATGCCAGGCAGTGTGTGTGAGTCTATAGCTGGGGCTAGGAGTCCTGCTTTTGTGAGACTCCTGCTAGGAAGCCATGTTGTTTAGTGGCACCAAAAGTAGCCTGTGACTCAATCCTGAGGGAAAACTATGTTTGTGGAAAATTGCACGCAAATCCGTCCAGGCGTTTTAGCGTGATTGAGGAACAAACATCCAAACTCACAAACATCCAAACACACAAACTTTCACATTTATAATATTAGTAGGATATACCCAGGTTATACCAGCTGTACATATATAATTATATACAGTAAATACCCAGGTTATACCGGCTGTACATATATAATTATATACAGTACATACCCAGGTTATACCGGCTGTACATATATAATTATATACAGTATATACCCAGGTTATACCGGCTGTACATATATAATTATATACAGTATATACCCAGGTTATACCGGCTGTACATATATAATTATATACAGGATATACCCAGGTTATACCGGCTGTACATATATAATTATATACAGTATATACCCAGGTTATATCGTCTGTACATATATAATTATATACAGTATATACCCAGGTTATACCGGCTGTACATATAGAATTATATACAGTATATACCCAGGATATACCGGCTGTACATATAGAATTATATACAGTATATACCCAGGTTATACCGGCTGTACATATATAATTATACAGTATATACCCAGGTTATATTGTCTGTACATATATAATTATATACAGTATATACCCAGGTTATACCGGCTGTACATATAGAATTATATACAGTATATACCCAGGTTATACCGGATGTACATATATAATTATATACAGTATATACCCAGGTTATACCGGCTGTACATATATAATTATATACAGTATATACTAAGGTTATACCAGCGGTACATGTATAATTATATACAGTATATACCCAGGTTATACCGGCTGTACATATATAATTATATACAGTATATACCCAGGTTATACCGGCTGTACATATATAATTATACAGTATATACCCAGGTTATATTGTCTGTACATATATAATTATATACAGTATATACCCAGGTTATATCGTCTGTACATATATAATTATATACAGTATATACCCAGGTTATACCGGCTGTACATATATAATTATACAGTATATACCCAGGTTATATTGTCTGTACATATATAATTATATACAGTATATACCCAGGTTATACCAGCTGTACATATATAATTATATACAGTATATAGCCAGGTTATACCGGCTGTACATATAGAATTATATACAGTATATACCCAGGTTATACCGGCTGTACATATATAATTATATACAGTATATACCCAGGTTATACCGGATGTACATATATAATTATATACAGTATATACCCAGGTTATACCGGCTGTACATATATAATTATATACAGTATATACCCAGGTTATACCAGCTGTACATATATAATTATATACAGTATATAGCCAGGTTATACCGGCTGTACATATAGAATTATATACAGTATATACCCAGGTTATACCGGCTGTACATATATAATTATATACAGTATATAGCCAGGTTATACCGGCTGTACATATATAATTATATACAGTATATACCCAGGTTATACCGGCTGTACATATATAATTATATACAGTATATACCCAGGTTATACCGGATGTACATATATAATTATATACAGTATATACCCAGGTTATACCGGATGTACATATATAATTATATACAGTATATACCCAGGTTATACCGGCTGTACATATATCTCCTGTATATAATCCTATATGTTCCCCGCTATACTATACTGATGTGACTTGTAGACAGAACATTATTACATCAGAGACGTCAGAGAACTGGAAGAATTACCTCAGAGATTCCCGCCATCACTTACCTCATGTCATGTCCTCCATAGTGACCAACACCTGACCATGGCAACCAAAGCTAGCAGAGAACAACCAATCACAGCTCAGCTTACAGTGTGATAGGAGGAATGAGAGATGTAACCTGCGCTCTGATTGGTTGTTATAGGCACCAGTCTAATCAGTCATCACTGAGGTAACACAGAAGGATCCCCTGTATATAGGCCTGATATATGTGCTGTTACATAGGACTGCCGGTGACATCTACTACTGTGTAACATAGGACTGCCGGTGACATCTACTACTGTGTTACATAGGACTGCCGGTGACATCTACTACTGTGTTACATAGGACTGCCGGTGACATCTACTACTGTGTTACATAGGACTGCCGGTGACATCTACTACTGTGTTACATAGGACTGCCGGTGACATCTACTACTGTGTTACATAGGACTGCCGGTGACATCTACTACTGTGTTACATAGGACTGCCGGTGACATCTACTGCTGTGTTACATAGGACTGCCGGTGACATCTACTACTGTGTTACATAGGACTGCCGGTGACATCTACTACTGTGTAACATAGGACTGCCGGTGACATCTACTACTGTGTTACATAGGACTGCCGGTGACATCTACTGCTGTGTTACATAGGACTGCCGGTGACATCTACTGCTGTGTTACATAGGACTGCCGGTGACATCTACTACTGTGTTACATAGGACTGCCGGTGACATCTACTACTGTGTTACATAGGACTGCCGGTGACATCTACTACTGTGTTACATAGGACTGCCGGTGACATCTACTACTGTGTTACATAGGACTGCCGGTGACATCTACTACTGTGTTACATAGGACTGCCGGTGACATCTACTACTGTGTTACATAGGACTGCCGGTGACATCTACTACTATGTTACATAGGACTGCCGGTGACATCTACTACTGTGTTACATAGGACTGCCGGTGACATCTACTACTGTGTTACATAGGACTGCCGGTGACATCTACTACTGTGTTACATAGGACTGCCGGTGACATCTACTGCTGTGTTACATAGGACTGCCGGTGACATCTACTACTATGTTACATAGGACTGCCGGTGACATCTACTACTGTGTTACATAGGACTGCCGGTGACATCTACTACTGTGTTACATAGGACTGCCGGTGACATCTACTACTGTGTTACATAGGACTGCCGGTGACATCTACTACTGTGTTACATAGGACTGCCGGTGACATCTACTACTGTGTTACATAGGACTGCCGGTGACATCTACTACTGTGTTACATAGGACTGCCGGTGACATCTACTGCTGTGTTACATAGGACTGCCGGTGACATCTACTACTATGTTACATAGGACTGCCGGTGACATCTACTACTGTGTTACATAGGACTGCCGGTGACATCTACTACTGTGTTACATAGGACTGCCGGTGACATCTACTACTGTGTTACATAGGACTGCCGGTGACATCTACTACTGTGTTACATAGGACTGCCGGTGACATCTACTGCTGTGTTACATAGGACTGCCGGTGACATCTACTACTGTGTTACATAGGACTGCCGGTGACATCTACTACTGTGTTACATAGGACTGCCGGTGGCATCTACTTCTGTGTTACATAGGACTGCCGGTGACATCTACTACTGTGTTACATAGGACTGCCGGTGACATCTACTTCTGTGTTACATAGGACTGCCGGTGACATCTACTACTGTGTTACATAGGACTGTCGGTGACATCTACTACTGTGTTACATAGGACTGCCTGTGACATCTACTACTGTGTTACATAGGACTGCCGGTGACATCTACTACTGTGTTACATAGGACTGCCGGTGACATCTACTACTGTGTTATATAGGACTGCAGGTGACATCTACTACATTACCTGTACTCAGAGAGTTAGCACTGTGTTATCTGTGGTGTTACATAGGACTGCCGGTGACATCTACTACATTACCTGTATATAGAGAGTTATCACTGTGTTATCTGTAGTGTTACATAGGACTGCCGGTGACATCTACTACATTACCTGTATATAGAGAGTTATCACTGTGTTATCTGTAGTGTTACATAGGACTGCCGGTGACATCTACTACATTACCTGTACTCAGAGAGTTATCACTGTGATATCTGTAGTGTTACATAGGACTGCCGGTGACATCTACTACATTACCTGTACTCAGAGAGTTATCACTGTGTTATCTGTGGTGTTACATAGGACTGCCGGTGACATCTACTACATTACCTGTATATAGAGTTATCACTGTGTTATCTGTGGTGTTACATAGGACTGCCGGTGACATCTACTACATTACCTGTATATAGAGAGCTATCACTGTGTTATCTGTGGTGTTACATAGGACTGCCGGTGACATCTACTACATTACCTGTATATAGAGAGTTATCACTGTGTTATCTGTGGTGTTACATAGGACTGCCGGTGACATCTACTACATTACCTGTATATAGAGAGCTATCACTGTGTTATCTGTGGTGTTACATAGGACTGCCGGTGACATCTACTACATTACCTGTATATAGAGAGTTATCACTGTGTTATCTGTGGTGTTACATAGGACTGCCGGTGACATCTACTACATTACCTGTATATAGAGAGTTATCACTGTGTTATCTGTGGTGTTACATAGGACTGCTGGTGACATCTACTACATTACCTGTACTCAGAGAGGTATCACTGTGTTATCTGTGGTGTTACATAGGACTGCCGGTGACATCTACTGCATTACATGTGTTATCTGTGGTGCTACATAGGACTGCCGGTGACATCTACTACATTACCTGTACTCAGAGAGTTATCACTGTGTTATCTGTGGTGTTACATAGGACTGCCGGTGACATCTACTACTGTGTTACATAGGACTGCCGGTGACATCTACTACTGTGTTACATAGGACTGCCGGTGACATCTACTACTGTGTTACATAGGACTGCCGGTGACATCTACTACTGTGTTACATAGGACTGCCGGTGACATCTACTACTGTGTTACATAGGACTGCCGGTGACATCTACTACTATGTTACATAGGACTGCCGGTGACATCTACTACTGTGTTACATAGGACTGCCGGTGACATCTACTACTGTGTTACATAGGACTGCCGGTGACATCTACTACTGTGTTACATAGGACTGCCGGTGACATCTACTGCTGTGTTACATAGGACTGCCGGTGACATCTACTACTGTGTTACATAGGACTGCCGGTGACATCTACTGCTGTGTTACATAGGACTGCCGGTGACATCTACTACTGTGTTACATAGGACTGCCGGTGACATCTACTACTGTGTTACATAGGACTGCCGGTGACATCTACTTCTGTGTTACATAGGACTGCCGGTGACATCTACTACTGTGTTACATAGGACTGCCGGTGACATCTACTTCTGTGTTACATAGGACTGCCGGTGACATCTACTACTGTGTTACATAGGACTGCCGGTGACATCTACTACTGTGTTACATAGGACTGCCTGTGACATCTACTACTGTGTTACATAGGACTGCCGTTGACATCTACTACTGTGTTACATAGGACTGCCTGTGACATCTACTACTGTGTTACATAGGACTGCCGGTGACATCTACTACTGTGTTACATAGGACTGCCGGTGACATCTACTACTGTGTTACATAGGACTGCCGGTGACATCTACTACTGTGTTACATAGGACTGCCGGTGACATCTACTTCTGTGTTACATAGGACTGCCGGTGACATCTACTACTGTGTTACATAGGACTGCCTGTGACATCTACTACTGTGTTACATAGGACTGCCTGTGACATCTACTACTGTGTTACATAGGACTGCCGTTGACATCTACTACTGTGTTACATAGGACTGCCTGTGACATCTACTACTGTGTTACATAGGACTGCCGGTGACATCTACTACTGTGTTACATAGGACTGCCGGTGACATCTACTACTGTGTTACATAGGACTGCCGGTGACATCTACTACTGTGTTACATAGGACTGCCGGTGACATCTACTTCTGTGTTACATAGGACTGCCGGTGACATCTACTACTGTGTTACATAGGACTGCCGGTGACATCTACTACTGTGTTATATAGGACTGCCGGTGACGTCTACTACATTACCTGTATATAGAGAGTTATCACTGTGTTATCTGTGGTGTTACATAGGACTGCCGGTGACATCTACTACTGTGTTACATAGGACTGCCGGTGACATCTACTACTGTGTTACATAGGACTGCCGGTGACATCTACTACTGTGTTACATAGGACTGCCGGTGACATCTACTACTGTGTTACATAGGACTGCCGGTGACATCTACTTCTGTGTTACATAGGACTGCCGGTGACATCTACTACTGTGTTACATAGGACTGCCGGTGACATCTACTACTGTGTTACATAGGACTGCCTGTGACATCTACTACTGTGTTACATAGGACTGCCGTTGACATCTACTACTGTGTTACATAGGACTGCCGGTGACATCTACTACTGTGTTACATAGGACTGCCGGTGACATCTACTACTGTGTTACATAGGACTGCCGGTGACATCTACTACTGTGTTACATAGGACTGCCGGTGACATCTACTACTGTGTTATATAGGACTGCCGGTGACATCTACTTCTGTGTTACATAGGACTGCCGGTGACATCTACTACTGTGTTATATAGGACTGCCGGTGACGTCTACTACATTACCTGTATATAGAGAGTTATCACAGTGTTATCTGTGGTGTTACATAGGACTGCCGGTGACATCTACTACATTACCTGTACTCAGAGAGTTAGCACTGTGTTATCTGTGGTGTTACATAGGACTGCCGGTGACATCTATTACATTACCTGTATATAGAGAGTTATCACTGTGTTATCTGTAGTGTTACATAGGACTGCCGGTGACATCTACTACATTACCTGTATATAGAGAGTTATCACTGTGTTATCTGTAGTGTTACATAGGACTGCCGGTGACATCTACTACATTACCTGTACTCAGAGAGTTATCACAGTGTTATCTGTGGTGTTACATAGGACTGCCGGTGACATCTACTACATTACCTGTATATAGAGAGTTATCACTGTGTTATCTGTGCTGTTACATAGGACTGCCAGTGACATCTACTACATTACCTGTATATAGAGAGTTATCACTGTGTTATCTGTGGTGTTACATAGGACTGCCGGTCACATCTACTACATTACCTGTATATAGAGAGTTATCACTGTGTTATCTGTGTGTTACATAGGACTGCTGGTGACATCTACTACATTACCTGTATATAGAGAGTTATCACTGTGTTATCTGTGGTGTTACATAGGACTGCCGGTGACATCTGCTACATTACCTGTATATAGAGAGTTCTCACTGTGTTATCTGTGGTGTTACATAGGACTGCCGGTGACATCTACTACATTACCTGTACTCAGAGAGTTATCACTGTGATATCTGTAGTGTTACATAGGACTGCCGGTGACATCTACTACATTACCTGTACTCAGAGAGTTATCACTGTGTTATCTGTGGTGTTACATAGGACTGCCGGTGACATCTACTACATTACCTGTATATAGAGTTATCACTGTGTTATCTGTGGTGTTACATAGGACTGCCGGTGACATCTACTACATTACCTGTATATAGAGAGTTATCACTGTGTTATCTGTGGTGTTACATAGGACTGCCGGTGACATCTACTACATTACCTGTATATAGAGAGTTATCACTGTGTTATCTGTGGTGTTACATAGGACTGCCGGTGACAGCTACTACATTACCTGTATATAGAGAGTTATCACTGTGTTATCTGTGGTGTTACATAGGACTGCCAGTGACATCTACTACATTACCTGTATATAGAGAGTTATCACTGTGTTATCTGTGGTGTTACATAGGACTGCCGGTGACATCTACTACATTACCTGTATATAGAGAGTTATCACTGTGTTATCTGTGGTGTTACATAGGACTGCCGGTGACATCTACTACATTACCTGTACTCAGAGAGGTATCACTGTGTTATCTGTGGTGTTACATAGGACTGCCGGTGACATCTACTGCATTACATGTGTTATCTGTGGTGCTACATAGGACTGCCGGTGACATCTACTACATTACCTGTATATAGAGAGTTATCACTGTGTTATCTGTGGTGTTACATAGGACTGCCGGTGACATCTACTACATTACCTGTATATAGAGAGTTATCATTGTGTTATCTGTGGTGTTACATAGGACTGCCGGTGACATCTACTACATTACCTGCATATAGAGAGTTATCACTGTGTTATCTGTGGTGTTACATAGGACTGCCGGTGACATCTACTACATTACATGTGTTATCTGTGGTGTTACATAGGACTGCAGGTTCCGCTACCTCGGAGTCCTGTAAATACAGTATTCAGTGATCTATAGATATAATTTAGCCAGAATTGTTACAGATCGATGCGTTAACAAAATTGTGTCGTCTCCGGCTTTTCTCCTAATGAATAATAACGAGCGCTCAGCGTTACCTCTGGATATTGCCGGCAGATCAGCGGCGCGGGGGATGATTATGTTTTTGTTTATTCCAGCTGGGTCCTAAATTATTTACAGATAAATTATCTGGTATCGCGGCTTTAACAAGTAATCCTGTCAGCGACTAATGAAGTCCAGCGCCCTGCAGTGTGAGAGCGAACCACTATGCACTGATACCGTATGTACAGCGCACATGTATGATCATATGTAACACATGCACATGGAAGGTGTGCGGATCTCATGTCATTATATCAGTGATGTCAGTAACAGGGGGCGGGGCTGTGACAATCTCTCAGACATGGTATATACAGGCTGGTTGTCAGTAACAGGGGGCGGGGCTGTGACAACCTCTCAGACATGATATATACAGCTGGTTGTCAGTAACAGGGGGCGGGGCTGTGACAACCTCTCAGACATGGTATATACAGCTGGTTGTCAGTAACAGGGGGCGGGGCTGTGACTACCTCTCAGACATGGTATATACAGGCTGGTTGTCAGCACCAGGGGGCGGGGCTGTGACTACCTCTCAGACATGGTATATACAGCTGGTTGTCAGTAACAGGGGGCGGGGCTGTGACTACCTCTCAGACATGGTATATACAGGCTGGTTGTCAGTAACAGGGGGCGGGGCTGTGACTACCTCTCAGACATGATATATACAGCTGGTTGTCAGTATCGGGGGCGGGGCTGTGACAACCTCTCAGACATGATATATACAGCTGGTTGTCAGTAACAGGGGGCGGGGCTGTGACTACCTCTCACACATGATATATACAGGCTGGTTGTCAGTAACAGGGGGCGGGGCTGTGACTACCTCTCAGACATGATATATACAGCTGGTTGTCAGTAACAGGGGGCGGGGCTGTGACTACCTCTCAGACATGGTATATACAGCTGGTTGTCAGTAACAGGGGGCGGGGCTGTGACTACCTCTCAGACATGGTATATACAGCTGGTTGTCAGTAACAGGGGGCGGGGCTGTGACTACCTCTCAGACATGGTATATACAGCTGGTTGTCAGTAACAGGGGGCGGGGCTGTGACTACCTCTCAGACATGATATATACAGCTGGTTGTCAGTAACAGGGGGCGGGGCTGTGACAACCTCTCAGACATGATATATATATATATATATATATATATATATATATATATATATACAGCTGTTGTCGGTAATAGATGAATAGCTGTACTGTAGTATAAGGGGGCGGAGCTCATGTCTGATCACATGTCATTATATCAGTGATGTCAGTAATGGGGCGGAGCTGTGACCACTGCACACATGATCTGATTATTTGCAGGGTTACACTTGCGCTTCTTCTGCTTTCCCGCCAGTCACTGATAAATCGCCGCGCCCTCCCATTAGTTATTTCCACGTGTGCTTGACTTCCTGACATCTTGATAATGAGGTCATGTGACCACTCACCTGCGGTGTCGCCGCCCCCAGCCCGCACTCCGGTGCCCCAGAGCAATTAGGATGCACCAACAATGGATTAACAATTAATTTACTTCTTCCAATTCATTGACTTGAGGTTTTCTAATTGACCCTGGAGCTGAGGATCAACAGGAGAGCAATTAGTAAGAGACTGCGCTGACACAAGGAGACAGAACACCTGCTGCAAGGTGCGACCGAGGCCCTAAACTGCCTGATGGGATTGTACCCGAAAGAACACACAGGCCGTGCTTACTGGTGGAGTAACCAATGCATATATAGATGACATCCTCTTAGTGAGTATACAGGTTGTCGTAGCCCCGCCCCCTCAGTGACTTCATTGTATTATCATTTATTTATCATTCTCTAATTAGGGATCAAACCTATATTTGTAAATCTACATTACTCCACCCATTATCTGTCTCACCCGGCGAAATCATGTCCTGGTGTGCCCACATATACTGCTCAATACTGTAATACAACTAAATAGTGCCCAAATAATACTGCCCAAATAATACTGCCCACATATTGTAATACAACTAAATAGTGCCGAAATAATACTGCGCACATATTGTAATACAACTAAATAGTGCCCAAATAATACTGCCCAAATAATACTGCCCACATATTGTAATACAACTAAATAGTGCCCAAATAATACTGCCCACATATTGTAATACAACTAAATAGTGCCCAAATAATACTGCCCAAATAATACTGCCCACATATTGTAATACAACTAAATAGTGCCCAAATAATACTGCCCAAATAATACTGCCCACATATTGTAATACAACTAAATAGTGCCCAAATAATACTGCCCAAATAATACTGCCCAAATAATACTGCCTAAATATTGTAATACAACTAAATAGTGCCCAAATAATACTGCCCACATATTGTAATACAACTAAATAGTGCCCAAATAATACTGCCCAAATAATACTGCCCACATATTGTAATACAACTAAATAGTGCCCAAATAATACTGCCCACATATTGTAATACAACTAAATAGTGCCCAAATAATACTGCCCACATATTGTAATACAACTAAATAGTGCCCAAATAATACTGCCCACATATTGTAATACAACTAAATAGTGCCCAAATAATACTGCCCACATATTGTAATACAACTAAATAGTGACCAAACAATACTGCCCAAATAATACTGCCCACATATTGTAATACAACTAAATAATGCCCAAATAATACTGCCCAAATAATACTGCCCACATATTGTAATACAACTAAATAGTGCCCAAATAATACTGCCCACATATTGTAATACAACTAAATAGTGCCGAAATAATACTGCCCAAATAATACTACCCACATATTGTAATACAACTAAAGAGTGCAGAAATAATACTGCCCAAATAATACTGCCCACATATTGTAATACAACTAAATAGTGCTGAAATAATACTGCCCACAAATAGTGCTCAATAGTGTAATACAACTAAATAGTGCCGAAATAATACTGCCCAAATAATACTGCCCACATATTGTAATACAACTAAATAGTGCCCAAATAATACTGCCCACATATTGTAATACAACTAAATAGTGCCGAAATAATACTGCCCAAATAATTCTGCCCACATATTGTAATACAACTAAATAGTACCCAAATAAAACTGCCCAAATAATACTGCCCAAATATTGTAATACAACTAAATAGTGCCCAAATAATACTGCCCACATATTGTAATACAACTAAATAGTGCCCAAATAATACTGCCCACATATTGTAATACAAGTAAATAGTGCCCAAATAATACTGCCCACATATTGTAATACAACTAAATAGTGACCAAATAATACTGCCCAAATAATACTGCCCACATATTGTAATACAACTAAATAATGCCCAAATAATACTGCCCAAATAATACTGCCCACATATTGTAATACAACTAAATAGTGCCCAAATAATACTGCCCACATATTGTAATACAACTAAATAGTGCCGAAATAATACTGACCAAATAATACTGCCCACATATTTTAATACAACCAAATAGTGCCGAAATAATACTGCCCAAATAATACTACCCACATATTGTAATACAACTAAAGAGTGCAGAAATAATACTGCCCAAATAATACTGCCCACATATTGTAATACAACTAAATAGTGCTGAAATAATACTGCCCACAAATAGTGCTCAATAGTGTAATACAACTAAATAGTGCCGAAATAATACTGCCCAAATAATACTGCCCACATATTGTAATACAACTAAATAGTGCCCAAATAATACTGCCCACATATTGTAATACAACTAAATAGTGCCAAAATAATACTGCCCACAAATAGTGCTCAATAGTGTAATACAACTAATTAATACTGTCTACATATAGTGATCTGATATTGTAATACAGCCATTAGGTGAATAAATAATACTGTCATACAATGCAGAAATAATTTTGCCAAACGGTTTCACATAACACAGCTATTCAATAACCAAATAATACCTCCATTCAGCGCCAACATTATACAGCTATTAAAGTTATAGAATACTAGTAATAAATGCTAGTACATTATATACAGTATCTGAATAAATCTACTCTATCATGACTATATGCTGTAATACAGCTATTCAGTGACCAAGTAATACTGACATATAGTGCCAACATAATACCTCCATACAATATCTACCTAAAGGTATTAGATCATCTCCACATACTGTACTACAGCTATGCAGTGCCCACAACATGCTGCCAGTACAATGCTAACATCATACCGTCATATGGCTTCCACATAATATGGCCATTCAGTACCTAAATAATACAATCATATAGTTATAAAATATTACTACCACCAACCATTCTGTACCCAAATAATAT
Organism: Leptodactylus fuscus; assembly: GCF_031893055.1. Classification (NCBI taxonomy): domain Eukaryota; kingdom Metazoa; phylum Chordata; class Amphibia; order Anura; family Leptodactylidae; genus Leptodactylus; species Leptodactylus fuscus. Next base: position 3,577,495 of record NC_134268.1, on the reverse strand, counting down.
CATCATGCAGTGCAAAAATAATACCGCTCTATAGTATACAGATGCTACTTATTGCTGACGTACTGTACTATAGATGGTCAGTACTCAAATCATATAGTTCCCATATAATACAGCTACTCAGTACCCAAATACTGCCATACAGTGACAAAATGATACCGCCATATTGTATCCGCATACTTCTACCTTATCGTGCTCACATAACTCTGCCATATATTTTGCATACAAAGTATACAACCGTAGGATGCTGAACCCTTCACTGACTCTGACACTAGTGGCATTCTCTCTCTCACCCCCTCCCTTCCTGAGCCATCAGGGCAGACAGATATGTAAACTAGACTCCCTAATATCAAGTGGGAGGTGTCAGGCAAGTGGGCGTGAGACTGTCTGCCTCTCATTGGACCTCTGAGCCACACCCCCTTACCTGTTCCTGCCTGAACCCGTCCCACTTAATATTAGGGAGACAAGTCAGCATATCCAACACAAAACTAACTGCACCGATAACTCAGGAACCATGGGGGGGCTACAGCGAAAACTTCAAGTGTCGGGGATCAGTGGAGGCGGGGCTCTGATGATTTAAGGAACTGCAGCTGGAGAAACATCCTTTTTCAGTAGAATTCAGACAAGCAGTTTTTGTTGCAGTTTTCTGGAAAACGAAATGGACCCCACATTAGAGGCGCAGAAGGTTTCTCTCAGTGACAGACGTTGGGACTCCTGTCATACAATACATCGCCACAACCTCCATTTTGGATTCGGGATTTTCTGGAATGTTGATGTGACTTTCTGGTTTTTTTCTGTTTTCTCTATTTTTGTTGTGCTGCTCGGATTCGACGCTCCCTCTACTTTGCCTGTGATGAAAGCGCCCGGCGCGGATCCATTGAAGATGAATGCCGGCGTCCTTGAGATGCGCTCTCCCATGTTGGCGCGGTGGCAGATATGACACTCACTTTGATATAGATGTGCCTGTAATCTGCATTATGTGAGAGCCGCAGCCAGTGTTTGTATTGTGAGGCGCAGGCACTATGAAAGCGAGGGGCCCGGCCCACCTCCGGCTCAGGGGGTCTGCACGAATAATGAGGCTCCCGCTTATTGTTCCGGGGGATGTGGAATTCCTGCGTAATGAGGTCCCTGTCATAGAGACCCTCCTGACAGCCGCTCATAATTACCAGCGAGGGGCTCTGTATATGGAGCCATCACCACCGCCTTGTTTATTGACTCCACATTAACCCCTTCATTACCTCCCACAGTCTGACAACAACCTCACAAAATAATAATGTCAGCAGCATTTACTGACTGATCGATAAAAGTTTCTGGAACCTCCAAGGTCCCAACACTAAAGCTTATAATAGAGTAGAGGTGATATAAGAGGAGTGGCCGATATCAGGTACACATATGGATATTTCTGGAAATATGTGGTAATAGATAGTAATAGATTGTATTCCCCTGTCCTACAGTCGGCCTCTCCTGACATGGCTGATAACAGATAGTAATAGATTGTGTTCCCCTGTCCTACAGTCAGCCTCTCCCCTCCTGACATGGCTGATAACAGATAGTAATAGATTGTATTCCCCTGTCCTACAGTCGGCCTCTCCTCTCCTGACATGGCTGATAACAGATAGTAATAGATTGTATTCTCCTGTGCTACAGTCGGCCTCTCCTCTCCTAACATGGCTGATAACAGATAGTAATAGATTGTATTCCCCTGTCCTACAGTCGGCCTCTCCTGACATGACTGATAACAGATAGTAATAGATTGTATTCTCCTGTCCTACAGTCGGCCTCTCCTGACATGGCTGATAACAGATAGTAATAGATTGTATTCCCCTGTCCTACAGTCGGCCTCTCCTCTCCTGACATGGCTGATAACAGATAGTAATAGATTGTATTCTCCTGTCCTACAGTCGGCCTCTCCTGACATGGCTGATAACAGATAGTAATAGATTGTATTCCCCTGTCCTACAGTCGGCCTCTCCTCTCCTGACATGGCTGATAACAGATAGTAATAGATTGTATTCTCCTGTCCTACAGTCGGCCTCTCCTGACATGGCTAATAACAGATAGTAATAGATTGTATTCCCCTGTCCTACAGTCGGCCTCTCCTCTCCTGACATGGCTGATAACAGATAGTAATAGATTGTATTCTCCTGTCCTACAGTCGGCCTCTCCTGTCATGGCTGATAGATAGTAATAGATTGTATTCTCCTGTCCTACAGTCGGCCTCTCCTCTCCTGACATGGCTGATAACAGATAGTAATAGATTGTATTCCCCTGTCCTACAGTCGGCCTCTCCTCTCCTGACATGGCTGATAACAGATAGTAATAGATTGTATTCCCCTGTCCTACAGTCGGCCTCACCTCTCCTGACATGGCTGATAACAGATAGTAATAGATTGTATTCTCCTGTCCTACAGTCGGCCTCTCCTCTCCTGACATGGCTGATAACAGATAGTAATAGATTGTATTCCCCTGTCCTACAGTCGGCCTCTCCTCTCCTGACATGGCTGATAACAGAGAGCAATAGATTGTATTCTCCTGTCCTACAGTCGGCCTCTCCTCTACTGTCATGGCTGATAGATAGTAATAGATTGTATTCCCCTGTCCTACAGTCGGCCTCTCCTGACATGGATGATAACAGATAGTAATAGATTGTATTCTCCTGTCCTACAGTCGGCCTCTCCTGACATGGATGATAACAGATAGTAATAGATTGTATTCCACTGTCCTACAGTCAGCCTCTCCCCTCCTGACATGGCTGATAACAGATAGTAATAGATTGTATTCCCCTGCCCTACAGTCGGCCTCTCCCCTCCTGACATGGCTGATAACAGATAGTAATAGATTGTATTCCCCTGCCCTACAGTCGGCCTCTCCCCTCCTGACATGGCTGATAACAGATAGTAATAGATTGTATTCCCCTGTCCTACAGTCGGCCTCTCCTCTCCTGACATGGCTGATAACAGATAGTAATAGATTGTATTCCCCTGTCCTACAATCGGCCTCTCCTCTCCTGACATGGCTGATAACAGATAGTAATAGATTGTATTCTCCTGTCCTACAGTCGGCCTCTCCTCTCCTGACATGGCTGATAACAGATAGTAATAGATTGTATTCCCCTGCCCTACAGTCGGCCTCTCCCCTCCTGACATGGCTGATAACAGATAGTAATAGATTGTATTCCCCTGTCCTACAGTCGGCCTCTCCTCTCCTGACATGGCTGATAACAGATAGTAATAGATTGTAATCCCCTGTCCTACAGTCGGCCTCTCCTGACATGGCTGATAACAGATAGTAATAGATTGTATTCCCCTGTCCTACAGTCGGCCTCTCCTGACATGGCTGATAACAGATAGTAATAGATTGTATTCCCCTGTCCTACAGTCGGCCTCTCCTGACATGGTTGATAACAGATAGTAATAGATTGTATTCTCCTGTCCTACAGTAGGCCTCTCCTCTCCTGACATGGCTGATAACAGATAGTAATAGATTGTATTCTCCTGTCCTACAGTCGGCCTCTCCTGACATGGCTGATAACAGATAGTAATAGATTGTATTCCCCTGTCCTACAGTCGGCCTCTCCTCCCCTGACATGACTGATAACAGATAGTAATAGATTGTATTCCCCTGTCCTACAGTCGGCCTCTCCTCTCCTGACATGGCTGATAACAGATAGTAATAGATTGTATTCCCCTGTCCTACAGTCGGCCTCTCCTGACATGGCTGATAACAGATAGTAATAGATTGTATTCTCCTGTCCTACAGTCGGCCTCTCCTCTCCTGACATGGCTGATAACAGATAGTAATAGATTGTATTCCCCTGTCCTACAGTCGGCCTCTCCTGACATGGCTGATAACAGATAGTAATAGATTGTATTCCCCTGTCCTACAGTCGGCCTCTCCTCTCCTGACATGGCTGATAACAGATAGTAATAGATTGTATTTCCCTGTCCTACAGTCGGCTCCTCCTGCTGGTTGCGCACTGACGGCTCTGCTACATCGCATGCTGATACATGTTTGTTCTCTGGGGGGGCTTTGCTTTTGGGTTATTATAAGGGGGATATAATGGAGGGGTCAGGGGTCTCTGGTAAGTAAATCATCCTGTTGCTGACCGAGGCTAAGCTGTGGTGTGACTCCCCCTCCCGTCTACAAATACAGGACCTCCAAACTCCAGGAAAGCCATGTTCACATATTGTATTAGCAGATTCCAAGAATAGAGGGGGCGGGGGTGGAGCGGGCGGGGGGGGATTCTTCATCTATTAGTAGTTGAGTATTTCTGGAGGACCGAACACATCTGAGATCAGAGGAGTGTAGTTCTCTATTTACCCTGGGGAGGCGTTGCAGGATAACTACTGACCTCAGGAATAGGACACCCTGACAACAGAGCTCCCCCTATAATCGCCGTTACCTGACAACTCTGGCGCTCACCAATGAGGAAATCCACATCTATTATGTGGTCAGAACCTGAGCACTAGGTGGCAGTACTTGTCCCCCTGTAGTCACCTGATGAATGCCAGGCTGGGGTACTCCAATCACTGCACTGCCGCCTGTTATTTCTAGAGATCGGCCATATATTACACCCGTACTCCGCGCCCTATGTCCTGAAATAATTTGCTAGAATTCTGTAACAGAATCAGGGCAAAAATCACCGATCAACAATTCCCGAAAAACACTGCAGGCAACGGACAGGGCGAACTGACAGCAAGTGGGCAGCTACCCAATACCCTAAACCGCTCTGCAGAGGCTACCCCAAGGCATCCACCACTGCCTGGCTCCTCAGGACCCAACCCCAGAACAAGGTGCAGGAGATCGGTGCATCTAACCCCACTGCCTGGATGAACTGACCCAGCCAAAGGATATCTGGTAGAGAATCTGTACAGAATCTCCTCCAGCAGCGCTGAATAGAAGAAAATGGTGACGGCTGGGTGGAGAAGTCGGAGCGCGGATATTTCAGTTTCTGACCCTCAGCCTGCTTGGGGGACAGTGCACTTCTCCTTCTCTCTATATTCTCCCACGTAATGGAATAGATCGCAGGGATGGGGAGGCAGCGCTCCTTCATTATCACTGTGTGACAGGAGCAGTCTCCTCATCAGTACCTGTCATAGGGGATTATATCCCCCTGTGGAGCGACGCTGTGGAACATTCCAGGCATTGTCACCACAAGGAAGTGCATTTGTAACTTTAAGAAGACAGAAAGGCCAGAGGTCACCTGGAAGGAGCCGTCCAAAAATGATCTGGAGTACTCATGTCCGGCAGCCAAACAACCCTAAACCTAAGCTACACAAGAAATCCCCTATAAAAAGTGCCCCTGCCCCAGAAGGTGCAGAACATTCCTAAATAATGTATGTACAGTACACACCGAAAGTTTGTCCGCACCTTCTCACTCGCAGAGTTTTCTGTATTTCCATGACTATGACAATTGTAGATGACACTGAAGTAAGACATGTGGGATTATAGACTTACCAAACAGTGTGACACAGCTGACAATCTGTCTTCTATTCTCGCTTCTTCCTTTTGCTTTGATTCCTGCTTTGCACACTCTTGGCATTCTCTTGATGAGCTTCATGAGGTAGTCACCAGGAATGGTTCTCACTTCACAGGTCTGCCATGCTGTCAGGTGTAATAAGTGGGATTTCTTGCCTCATAAACGTGGTTGGCACCATCAGTTGTGTTGTGCAGAAGTCAGGTGGATACATAGCTGATAGTCCTACTGAATAGACTCTTAGAATTTGTGTTTTGGCAATAAAAAAGCAGCTAAGTAAAGAAAAACGAGGAGTGGCCATCATTACTTTAAGAAAAGAAGTCATTCTGAAAAATTGGGAAAACTTTGAAAGTGTCCCCAAGTGCAGTTGCAAAAACCATCAAGCGCTACAAAGAAACTGGCTGACATGAGGACCGTCCCAGGAAAGGAAGACCAAGAGTCACCTCTGCTGCGGAGGATGAGGACTGCCCCAGGAAAGGAAGACCAAGAGTCACCTCTGCTGTGGAGGATAAGGACCACCCCAGGAAAGGAAGACCAAGAGTCACCTCTGCTGTGGAGGATAAGGACCGCCCCAGGAAAGGAAGACCAAGAATCACCTCTGCTGCGGAGGATGAGGACCGCCCCAGGAAAGGAAGACCAAGAGTCACATCTGCTGCGGAGGATGAGGACCGCCCCAGGAAAGGAAGACCAAGAGTCACCTCTGCTACGGAGGATGAGGACCACCCCAGGAAAGGAAGACCAAGAGTCACATCTGCTGTGGAGGATAAGTTCATCCGAGTCACCAGCCTGAGAAATTGCAGGTTACCAGCAGCTCAGATTAGAGAGCAGGTCAATGCCACAGAGAGTTCTAGCAGCAGACACATCTCTACAACACCTGGTAAGAGGAGACTTTGTGCAGCCGCCGCCTTCATGGTAAAATAGCTGCTAGAAAACCACTGCTAAGGACCGGCAACAAGCAGAAGAGACCACAAGGAATGGACATTAGACCAGTGGGAATCTGTGCCAAGGTCTGGCCAAGGTCTAAATGTGAGATCTTTGGTTACAATCAGCATGTCTTTGGTGAAGGGATGGACTCTACATGCCTGGTTCCCACCGTGAAGCATGGAGGAGGAGGTGTGATGGTGTGGGGGGGGCAAGCTGGGGACACTGTTGGGGATTTATACTGAACCAGCATGGCTACCACAGCATCCGGACAATGACCCCAAACACCTCCAGGCTTTGACCAAGAAGGAGAGTGATGGGGGGCTACACCAGATGACCCGGCCTCCACAGTCACCAGACCTGAACCCAATCCAGATGGTTTGGGGTGAGCTGGACCACAGAGTGAAGGCAAAAGGTGCTAAGCATCTCTGGGAACTCCTTGAAGACTGTTGGAAGACCATTCCCGGTGACTACCTCATGGAGCTCATCAAGAGAATGCCAAGAGTGTGCAAAGCAGAAATCAAAGTAAAAGGAAGCGAGAATAGAAGACAGATTGTCAGTGGTGTCACACTGTTTGGTAATTCTATAATCCCACATGTCTGACTTCAGTGTCATCTACAATTGTCATATTCATGGAAATACAGAAAACTCACAGAATGAGAAGGTGTGGCCAAACTATTGGTCTGTACTGTATATATATATATATATATATATATATATATATATATATATATGGAAGAGTGAAGGAAAAAGAAATAACCAGAGGGCAAGGACAAGCGGCTTCATATGATATCTATGAAGTTTTTTCGTCTTCCAGAATACCAAGTGTAATATGTAAAGCACAGAGGCGGATATCTCTTATATATATAAAAATGAGTGTCTGTCTGTCTGACTGTTCTTTATGCATGACCAAACAACTGGACCAATCTTCACCAAATTTGTCACACAGATACTTCAGGTGTCCGGGAAGGTATTACGTCGGTCTTATCTCTTTCTGACGTATCGTTCTGGAGATACAGTATTCCCCAATTACCTGCATTAGCCGATACAAACCTGCAAGTCTTTCTCTCATATTCCAACTGTCATACACACGGTCACTCCACATGTACAATCCAACACTGATATCCAAACTGAGATACACGCATCAGAGGATTAGATATACAGCTCAGTACACAGTATCACACATCAGGGGATTAGATATACAGCTCAGTACACAGTATCACACATCAGGGGATTAGATATACAGCTCAGTACACAGTATCACACATCAGGGGATTAGATATACAGCTCAGTACACAGTATCACACATCAGGGGATTAGATGCACAACTCAGCTCACACAACAGAGTATTAGATACACAGCTCAGTATACACCAACACACAGAGGATTAGATACAAAGCTTAGCACACAGTATCACACATTAAGGGACTACATACACAGCTCAGCACACAGTATCACATCAGAGGATTAGATACACAGCTCAGCACATACTTTTACACATTAGGTGATTAGATACACAGCTTAGTACACAGTATCACACATCGAAGGATTAGATACACAGCTCAGCACACATCAGAGGATTAGATACACAGCTCAGCACACAGTATCACACATCAGAGCTTTACTCCAGTTTCAATAACAACCCAGCCATTGTTCTTCACTGCTGTAGGTCAGCTCTAAAGGGGCAGGGATCTGTGGATGACACTGATACACAAGATCACATACACACAGCTTTACTCCAGGTCTCCAAAACAACCGATCGCAGGTCTTTCACTGATATCCACCTGATCGCGTGACGCTTATAGACACATACACTACACAAACAAAAAATGACATATACCCGTGCGAAGCCGCGTCCTCCTGCTAGTATATGTATATCTGCGCACTGAAGGCCACACACTGTATATCCACACACCGGATGTGACTCTCGTGTCTGTATCACGTCCTCTCTTAGCTCTCACACTATTTATAACATTTCTTCCTCTTGCTTTCTCTTATTTATAGGTGTCACTTCCCATTTTCTGCTTTATTTAGTATTTTCCCCTTTTTCTGAATTTGTTTTTCAGCTGTCAGTAAATACAACTATAATAAACCTAGAGCTGCGCTCACAATTCTGCAGCTTCGGAGCTGAAATCTCCCAGTATTTCCTGCTTGTTCAGTGTCTGTACAGGGACCTATGGTGCAGAATCTCGGGGGAGGGTCTGACAACAAGTTGCTGACAGTTTCCAATAACAACCACTAAGAGTTGTCAAGAAAGAAAATGCAGAGCGGCTTCTCTTGCAGGACCCTGTCCCTTTACCTGGGATCCCCCCGATCATATAGTAGGACTGTATAATACAAAGCACCCCACAGCTTCCTCACATACAGAATAGCAGAGCTGTGTGTGTACTGGAGCCTGGCGCAGTCCTTGTGTGTGTTTTCGCTGGTCCTGGCCTGGGATGAACGGTTTATTCACAATGACGGAGCCCATAATAGGAAAAAACAAGAGCGGGCCTGAGACTGTATCTAAGCCTATAGAGTGTGATAATGTTTGCTGGATCTAATCTTATATGTGATAATGTTTATTGAGATATGTATCTAATCCTATCCTGTATGATACAGTCTGGTGTATCTAATCCTATCCTGTATGATACTGTCTGCTGTATCTAAGCCTGCACCCCCAGGCACTTCTCCTGCTCTGTGGCTCACTCCCGGCCGCTCTCCCTAAATCTTCTCTAACCTTATAGTTGATTGTTGTAGAATTTCTAGATTCTCCGGACAATTTCCAGCGTATTATTTCCAGCGTGTTATTTCCGGGTCGGTGCCTCTCTCGGCCAGTATTTTTCTGTCGGCGCGGTTGGTCGTGGCTCGCGGTGTGCCAGATCCGGTGTGTGACAACGCCTCGTCTCGCTGGATTGTACACGATATCCCTGTGAGTTCCTGGTTAGATCCTCCTGGCAGGTGTCTGTATCACTGATGTCTATAAACTCCTCAATCTGACAACTTCATGTCAGCCAGAAACGGATCTGACAAAGACTTCAAAGAGGTAACGAGGAATCTGCGTCCACGATACGGAATAAAGCGCCTGACAGCGAAGATACGGGGGAGGGGAGAGATGGAGAGAGCGTAAATACCCATGGCTCATAAGTGAGAGGCAGGAAAACCTGGCCTGGGACTACGATATGGCCCCTGGAGACACCGGGGCCCGCTCCATGGGGAGAGAATCTGTGACAGTATGTGGTGGAGGTGTCAGGCTGTGTCATGGGGTCAGGCGGCTGCTGAAAGGGCCCTCACCTCTAGCGTTACTCTCGGATCTCCCCAGTATTTACCTCTGAGCTCTGCAAAAACTTCTACAACTGTCCTGCCCTTGTATGAGGGGTCACTGAGCGCCCGTCGTCTCCTCCACCCACCAAGTGTGCGCGAGGGGCGTGATCCAGGGCCGGAACCGTCTCATCTGTCCTGAGAACAATCCGAGGAATCGGCCGACATAGATCTCATGAGACGATCACCTATGGAACATATAGATCAGAGGGCGATTCATGTTGAGGAGGGGCCTCATTTAGGGGAGGAGTCTCAGTAATGGGAGGAGTCATAACAAAAGGAGGAGCTTCCACAAAGGGAGAATAGAGACCAAATAATCGGGATTGTCAAGTAGTGGTTGTGATGAGATGTCATTGGGGGGGTGTATAGACTAAAAGGGGCGTGTCCATAACATGGATTTATTGCATCGGCCCCCGCCTCCTATCTGCTGATCGGTCGGTCAGGTCGCCGCCCTCTGAGACGTACAGATGAAGCAAACTGTATCTTACTATTCCAACCTTTGCTGCGCCTGTGCGCTGACTCTGCGAGCTTCCAGAACGCCGTTGGTCTTTGTCACGGTTTCCAGAGATCTTGGAGCAGACGCAGAACCTGTGGCCTTAGTGTGAGCAGCAGAGGAAGCTTTTCTGATGAAGGATTGTGATTCGGCGGCAGATTTGTCAGGCCCAGCAGCGGCCGTCAGCACAGCCCAGCAAATCCTGATTATGCCACATTTGCTGAAATGCTCAGTCTGCTGCGATACATGTGCGAGCAACGCTGCTCACTGCCAGCTAAGGGGAAGCGAGAGGAGAACCGAAAGTAGCCGACACTTCCCGGGACACTGATCCCCCCCCCGCCCCCATATTGTATAGGGTCATATAGCTTATACAGTGCCCTGCGAAAGTATTCAGCCCCTTTGCTTTCACTCGGTTTCAGTCAGTTCAGATCTCTGAATGATCCAATGTTGTCCTAAATGACTGATGATGAGAAATAGAATCCCCCGGTGTAACAAGTCTCCGTATAATGCACCTGCTCTGTAATAGGCTCAGGCTCTGTATAAAGTGTAGAGAGCATCATGAAGACCAAGGAACACACCAGGCAGGCCCGAGATACTGTTGTGGAGAAGGAGCCTGTGCAAGCAATCCTATTGTAATGGAAGGAGGATCAGACCACTGCAAGTCTACCAAGACCCGGCCGTCCCTCTAAACAAGGAGAAGACTGATCAGAGATGGAGCCAAGAGGCCCAGGAACACTCTGGAGGACCTGCAGAGATCTACAGCTGAGGTGCAGGGAGAGTCTGTCCATAGGACAACAATCAGTCCCTATACACTGCACAAAGAGCGGCAAGAAGAAGCCATTACTCACAGATATCCATAAAGAGTCTGGTGTAAAGGTTGTCACAAGCCCCCGGGGAGACCCCAAACATGTGGGAGAAGGGGCTCTGCTCAGAGGGAACCAAAATACAACTGTATGGCCACAATGCAAAACCATATGATTGGTGTAAGAGCAGCTCATCCCCCTGATCACCCCCTAGGCTGTATCCTCAGTGATGTCACCGCTCTCTAGTATATGGATAGGCTGTATCCTCAGTGATGTCACCGCTCTCTAGTATATACATAGGCCGTATCCTCAGTGATGTCACCGCTCTCTAGTATATGGATAGGCTGTATTCTCAGTGATGTCACTGCTCTCTAGTATATGGATAGGCTGTATTCTCAGTCATGTCACTGCTCTCTAGTATATGGATAGGCTGTATCCTCAGTGATGTCACCGCTCTCTAGTATATACATAGGCTGTATTCTCAGTGATGTCACTGCTCTCTAGTATATGGATAGGCTGTATTCTCAGTGATGTCACCGCTCTCTAGTATATAGATAGGCTGTATTCTCAGTGATGTCACCGCTCTCTAGTATACGGATAGGCTGTATTCTCAGTGATGTCACCGCTCTCTAGTATACGGATAGGCTGTATAGTCAGTGATGTCACTGCTCTCTAGTATATGGATAGGCTGTATTCTCAGTGATGTCACCGCTCTCTAGTATATGGATAGGCTGTATAGTCAGTGATGTCACTGCTCTCTAGTATACGGATAGGCTGTATAGTCAGTGATGTCACTGCTGCTCTCTAGTATACGGATAGGCTGTATTCTCAGTGATGTCACCGCTCTCTAGTATATACATAGGCCGTATCCTCAGTGATGTCACCGCTCTCTAGTATATACATAGGCCGTATCCTCAGTGATGGCACCGCTCTCTAGTATATAGATAGGCCGTATCCTCAGTGATGTCACCGCTCTCTAGTATATGGATAGGCTGTATTCTCAGTGATGTCACCGCTCTCTAGTATACGGATAGGCTGTATTCTCAGTGATGTCACCGCTCTCTAGTATATTGATAGGCTGTATTCTCAGTGATGTCACCGCTCTCTAGTATACGGATAGGCTGTATTCTCAGTGATGTCACCGCTCTCTAGTATACGGATAGGCTGTATTCTCAGTGATGTCACTGCTCTCTAGTATATAGATAGGCTGTATTCTCAGTGATGTCACTGCTCTCTAGTATACGGATAGGCTGTATTCTCTGATGTCACCGCTCTCTAGTATACGGATAGGCTGTATTCTCAGTGATGTCACTGCTCTCTAGTATATGGATAGGCTGTATCCTCAGTGATGTCACCGCTCTCTAGTATATACATAGGCTGTATTCTCAGTGATGTCACTGCTCTCTAGTATATGGATAGGCTGTATTCTCAGTGATGTCACCGCTCTCTAGTATATAGATAGGCTGTATTCTCAGTGATGTCACCGCTCTCTAGTATACGGATAGGCTGTATTCTCAGTGATGTCACTGCTCTCTAGTATATAGATAGGCTGTATTCTCAGTGATGTCACCGCTCTCTAGTATACGGATAGGCTGTATTCTCAGTGATGTCACTGCTCTCTAGTATACGGATAGGCTGTATTCTCAGTGATGTCACCGCTCTCTAGTATATGGATAGGTGGTATTCTCAGTGATGTCACTGCTCTCTAGTATACGGATAGGCTGTATTCTCAGTGATGTCACTGCTCTCTAGTATACGGATAGGCTGTATTCTCAGTGATGGCACCGCTGCTCTCTAGTATATACATAGGCTGTATTCTCAGTGATGTCACCGCTCTCTAGTATATTGATAGGCTGTATCCTCAGTGATGTCACCGCTCTCTAGTATATGGATAGGCTGTATTCTCAGTGATGTCACCGCTCTCTAGTATACGGATAGGCTGTATTCTCAGTGATGTCACTGCTCTCTAGTATACGGATAGGCTGTATTCTCAGTGATGTCACCGCTCTCTAGTATACGGATAGGCTGTATTCTCAGTGATGTCACCGCTCTCTAGTATACGGATAGGCTGTATTCTCAGTGATGTCACCGCTCTCTAGTATACGGATAGGCTGTATTCTCAGTGATGTCACCGCTCTCTAGTATACGGATAGGCTGTATTCTCAGTGATGTCACCGCTCTCTAGTATATTGATAGGCTGTATTCTCAGTGATGTCACCGCTCTCTAGTATACGGATAGGCTGTATTCTCAGTGATGTCACCGCTCTCTAGTATACGGATAGGCTGTATTCTCAGTGATGTCACCGCTCTCTAGTATACGGATAGGCTGTATTCTCAGTGATGTCACTGCTCTCTAGTATACGGATAGGCTGTATTCTCAGTGATGTCACTGCTCTCTAGTATACGGATAGGCTGTATTCTCAGTGATGTCACCGCTGATCTCCAGTATACGGATAGGCTGTATTCTCATTGATGTCACTGCTCTCTAGTATACGGATAGGCTGTATTCTCAGTGATGTCACTGCTCTCTAGTATACGGATAGGCTGTATTCTCAGTGATGTCACCGCTCTCTAGTATACGGATAGGCTGTATTCTCAATGATGTCACTGCTCTCTAGTATACGGATAGGCTGTATTCTCTGATGTCACCGCTCTCTAGTATACGGATAGGCTGTATTCTCAGTGATGTCACTGCTCTCTAGTATATGGATAGGCTGTATCCTCAGTGATGTCACCGCTCTCTAGTATATACATAGGCTGTATTCTCAGTGATGTCACTGCTCTCTAGTATATGGATAGGCTGTATTCTCAGTGATGTCACCGCTCTCTAGTATATAGATAGGCTGTATTCTCAGTGATGTCACCGCTCTCTAGTATACGGATAGGCTGTATTCTCAGTGATGTCACTGCTCTCTAGTATATAGATAGGCTGTATTCTCAGTGATGTCACCGCTCTCTAGTATACGGATAGGCTGTATTCTCAGTGATGTCACCGCTCTCTAGTATATGGATAGGCTGTATTCTCAGTGATGTCACCGCTCTCTAGTATATGGATAGGCTGTATTCTCAGTGATGTCACCGCTCTCTAGTATATTGATAGGCTGTATTCTCAGTGATGTCACCGCTCTCTAGTATACGGATAGGCTGTATTCTCAGTGATGTCACCGCTCTCTAGTATACGGATAGGCTGTATTCTCAGTGATGTCACTGCTCTCTAGTATACGGATAGGCTGTATTCTCAGTGATGTCACTGCTCTCTAGTATACGGATAGGCTGTATTCTCAGTGATGTCACCGCTGATCTCCAGTATACGGATAGGCTGTATTCTCATTGATGTCACTGCTCTCTAGTATACGGATAGGCTGTATTCTCAGTGATGTCACTGCTCTCTAGTATACGGATAGGCTGTATTCTCAGTGATGTCACCGCTCTCTAGTATACGGATAGGCTGTATTCTCAATGATGTCACTGCTCTCTAGTATACGGATAGGCTGTATTCTCTGATGTCACCGCTCTCTAGTATACGGATAGGCTGTATTCTCAGTGATGTCACTGCTCTCTAGTATATAGATAGGTTGTATCCTCAGTGATGTCACCGCTCTCTAGTATATACATAGGCTGTATTCTCAGTGATGTCACTGCTCTCTAGTATATGGATAGGCTGTATTCTCAGTGATGTCACCGCTCTCTAGTATATAGATAGGCTGTATTCTCAGTGATGTCACCGCTCTCTAGTATACGGATAGGCTGTATTCTCAGTGATGTCACTGCTCTCTAGTATATAGATAGGCTGTATTCTCAGTGATGTCACCGCTCTCTAGTATACGGATAGGCTGTATTCTCAGTGATGTCACCGCTCTCTAGTATATGGATAGGCTGTATTCTCAGTGATGTCACTGCTCTCTAGTATACGGATAGGCTGTATTCTCAGTGATGTCACTGCTCTCTAGTATACGGATAGGCTGTATTCTCAGTGATGTCACTGCTCTCTAGTATACGGATAGGCTGTATTCTCAGTGATGTCACCGCTCTCTAGTATACGGATAGGCTGTATAGTCAGTGATGTCACTGCTCTCTAGTATATGGATAGGCTGTATTCTCAGTGATGTCACCGCTCTCTAGTATATGGATAGGCTGTATAGTCAGTGATGTCACTGCTCTCTAGTATACGGATAGGCTGTATTCTCAGTGATGTCACCGCTCTCTAGTATATACATAGGCCGTATCCTCAGTGATGTCACCGCTCTCTAGTATATACATAGGCCGTATCCTCAGTGATGGCACCGCTCTCTAGTATATAGATAGGCCGTATCCTCAGTGATGTCACCGCTCTCTAGTATATGGATAGGCTGTATTCTCAGTGATGTCACCGCTCTCTAGTATACGGATAGGCTGTATTCTCAGTGATGTCACCGCTCTCTAGTATACGGATAGGCTGTATTCTCAGTGATGTCACTGCTCTCTAGTATATAGATAGGCTGTATTCTCAGTGATGTCACTGCTCTCTAGTATACGGATAGGCTGTATTCTCTGATGTCACCGCTCTCTAGTATACGGATAGGCTGTATTCTCAGTGATGTCACTGCTCTCTAGTATTCGGATAGGCTGTATCCTCAGTGATGTCACCGCTCTCTAGTATATGGATAGGCTGTATTCTCAGTGATGTCACCGCTCTCTAGTATACGGATAGGCTGTATTCTCAGTGATGTCACCGCTCTCTAGTATACGGATAGGCTGTATTCTCAGTGATGTCACCGCTCTCTAGTATACGGATAGGCTGTATTCTCAGTGATGTCACCGCTCTCTAGTATATTGATAGGCTGTATTCTCAGTGATGTCACCGCTCTCTAGTATACGGATAGGCTGTAATCTCAGTGATGTCACCGCTCTCTAGTATACGGATAGGCTGTATTCTCAGTGATGTCACCGCTCTCTAGTATACGGATAGGCTGTATTCTCAGTGATGTCACTGCTCTCTAGTATACGGATAGGCTGTATTCTCAGTGATGTCACTGCTCTCTAGTATATGGATAGGCTGTATTCTCAGTGATGTCACCGCTCTCTAGTATATGGATAGGCTGTATTCTCAGTGATGTCACTGCTCTCTAGTATACGGATAGGCTGTATTCTCAGTGATGTCACCGCTCTCTAGTATATGGATAGGCTGTATTCTCAGTGATGTCACCGCTCTCTAGTATACGGATAGGCTGTATTCTCAGTGATGTCACCGCTCTCTAGTATATGGATAGGCTGTATTCTCAGTGATGTCACCGCTGATCTCCAGTATACGGATAGGCTGTATTCTCATTGATGTCACTGCTCTCTAGTATACGGATAGGCTGTATTCTCAGTGATGTCACTGCTCTCTAGTATACGGATAGGCTGTATTCTCAGTGATGTCACTGCTCTCTAGTATACGGATAGGCTGTATTCTCAGTGATGTCACCGCTGATCTCCAGTATACGGATAGGCTGTATTCTCATTGATGTCACTGCTCTCTAGTATACGGATAGGCTGTATTCTCAGTGATGTCACTGCTCTCTAGTATACGGATAGGCTGTATTCTCAGTGATGTCACCGCTCTCTAGTATACGGATAGGCTGTATTCTCAATGATGTCACTGCTCTCTAGTATACGGATAGGCTGTATTCTCTGATGTCACCGCTCTCTAGTATACGGATAGGCTGTATTCTCAGTGATGTCACTGCTCTCTAGTATATGGATAGGCTGTATCCTCAGTGATGTCACCGCTCTCTAGTATATACATAGGCTGTATTCTCAGTGATGTCACTGCTCTCTAGTATATGGATAGGCTGTATTCTCAGTGATGTCACCGCTCTCTAGTATATAGATAGGCTGTATTCTCAGTGATGTCACCGCTCTCTAGTATACGGATAGGCTGTATTCTCAGTGATGTCACTGCTCTCTAGTATATAGATAGGCTGTATTCTCAGTGATGTCACCGCTCTCTAGTATACGGATAGGCTGTATTCTCAGTGATGTCACCGCTCTCTAGTATATGGATAGGCTGTATTCTCAGTGATGTCACCGCTCTCTAGTATATGGATAGGCTGTATTCTCAGTGATGTCACTGCTCTCTAGTATACGGATAGGCTGTATTCTCAGTGATGTCACTGCTCTCTAGTATACGGATAGGCTGTATTCTCAGTGATGTCACTGCTCTCTAGTATACGGATAGGCTGTATTCTCAGTGATGTCACCGCTCTCTAGTATACGGATAGGCTGTATAGTCAGTGATGTCACTGCTCTCTAGTATATGGATAGGCTGTATTCTCAGTGATGTCACCGCTCTCTAGTATATGGATAGGCTGTATAGTCAGTGATGTCACTGCTCTCTAGTATACGGATAGGCTGTATTCTCAGTGATGTCACTGCTCTCTAGTATACGGATAGGCTGTATTCTCAGTGATGTCACCGCTCTCTAGTATACGGATAGGCTGTATAGTCAGTGATGTCACTGCTCTCTAGTATATGGATAGGCTGTATTCTCAGTGATGTCACCGCTCTCTAGTATATGGATAGGCTGTATTCTCAGTGATGGCACCGCTGCTCTCTAGTATATACATAGGCTGTATTCTCAGTGATGTCACCGCTCTCTAGTATATTGATAGGCTGTATCCTCAGTGATGTCACCGCTCTCTAGTATATGGATAGGCTGTATTCTCAGTGATGTCACCGCTCTCTAGTATACGGATAGGCTGTATTCTCAGTGATGTCACCGCTCTCTAGTATACGGATAGGCTGTATTCTCAGTGATGTCACCGCTCTCTAGTATACGGATAGGCTGTATTCTCAGTGATGTCACCGCTCTCTAGTATATTGATAGGCTGTATTCTCAGTGATGTCACTGCTCTCTAGTATACGGATAGGCTGTATTCTCAGTGATGTCACTGCTCTCTAGTATACGGATAGGCTGTATTCTCAGTGATGTCACCGCTGATCTCCAGTATACGGATAGGCTGTATTCTCATTGATGTCACTGCTCTCTAGTATACGGATAGGCTGTATTCTCAGTGATGTCACTGCTCTCTAGTATACGGATAGGCTGTATTCTCAGTGATGTCACTGCTCTCTAGTATACGGATAGGCTGTATTCTCAGTGATGTCACCGCTGATCTCCAGTATACGGATAGGCTGTATTCTCATTGATGTCACTGCTCTCTAGTATATGGATAGGCTGTATTCTCAGTGATGTCACCGCTCTCTAGTATACGGATAGGCTGTATTCTCAATGATGTCACTGCTCTCTAGTATACGGATAGGCTGTATTCTCAATGATGTCACTGCTCTCCAGTATACGGATAGGCTGTATTCTCAGTGATGTCACCGCTCTCTAGTATACGGATAGGCTGTATTCTCAATGATGTCACTGCTCTCTAGTATACGGATAGGCTGTATTCTCTGATGTCACCGCTCTCTAGTATACGGATAGGCTGTATTCTCAGTGATGTCACTGCTCTCTAGTATATGGATAGGCTGTATCCTCAGTGATGTCACCGCTCTCTAGTATATACATAGGCTGTATTCTCAGTGATGTCACTGCTCTCTAGTATATGGATAGGCTGTATTCTCAGTGATGTCACCGCTCTCTAGTATATAGATAGGCTGTATTCTCAGTGATGTCACCGCTCTCTAGTATACGGATAGGCTGTATTCTCAGTGATGTCACCGCTCTCTAGTATATGGATAGGCTGTATTCTCAGTGATGTCACTGCTCTCTAGTATACGGATAGGCTGTATTCTCAGTGATGTCACTGCTCTCTAGTATACGGATAGGCTGTATTCTCAGTGATGTCACCGCTCTCTAGTATACGGATAGGCTGTATAGTCAGTGATGTCACTGCTCTCTAGTATATGGATAGGCTGTATTCTCAGTGATGTCACCGCTCTCTAGTATATGGATAGGCTGTATAGTCAGTGATGTCACTGCTCTCTAGTATACGGATAGGCTGTATTCTCAGTGATGTCACCGCTCTCTAGTATATGGATAGGCTGTATTCTCAGTGATGTCACCGCTCTCTAGTATATGGATAGGCTGTATAGTCAGTGATGTCACTGCTCTCTAGTATACGGATAGGCTGTATTCTCAGTGATGTCACCGCTCTCTAGTATACGGATAGGCTGTATTCTCAGTGATGTCACTGCTGCTCTCTAGTATACGGATAGGCTGTATTCTCAGTGATGTCACCGCTCTCTAGTATATACATAGGCCGTATCCTCAGTGATGTCACCGCTCTCTAGTATATACATAGGCCGTATCCTCAGTGATGGCACCGCTCTCTAGTATATAGATAGGCCGTATCCTCAGTGATGTCACCGCTCTCTAGTATATGGATAGGCTGTATTCTCAGTGATGTCACCGCTCTCTAGTATACGGATAGGCTGTATTCTCAGTGATGTCACCGCTCTCTAGTATATTGATAGGCTGTATTCTCAGTGATGTCACCGCTCTCTAGTATACGGATAGGCTGTATTCTCAGTGATGTCACCGCTCTCTAGTATACGGATAGGCTGTATTCTCAGTGATGTCACTGCTCTCTAGTATATAGGTAGGCTGTATTCTCAGTGATGTCACTGCTCTCTAGTATACGGATAGGCTGTATTCTCTGATGTCACCGCTCTCTAGTATACGGATAGGCTGTATTCTCAGTGATGTCACCGCTCTCTAGTATATGGATAGGCTGTATTCTCAGTGATGTCACTGCTCTCTAGTATACGGATAGGCTGTATTCTCAGTGATGTCACTGCTCTCTAGTATACGGATAGGCTGTATTCTCAGTGATGGCACCGCTGCTCTCTAGTATATACATAGGCTGTATTCTCAGTGATGTCACTGCTCTCTAGTATATGGATAGGCTGTATTCTCAGTGATGTCACTGCTCTCTAGTATATAGATAGGCTGTATTCTCAGTCATGTCACTGCTCTCTAGTATATGGATAGGCTGTATTCTCAGTGATGTCACCGCTCTCTAGTATACGGATAGGCTGTATTCTCAGTGATGTCACTGCTCTCTAGTATACGGATAGGCTGTATTCTCAGTGATGGCACCGCTCTCTAGTATATGGATAGGCTGTATTCTCAGTGATGTCACCGCTCTCTAGTATACGGATAGGCTGTATTCTCAGTGATGTCACCGCTCTCTAGTATATTGATAGGCTGTATTCTCAGTGATGTCACCGCTCTCTAGTATACGGATAGGCTGTATTCTCAGTGATGTCACCGCTCTCTAGTATACGGATAGGCTGTATTCTCAGTGATGTCACCGCTCTCTAGTATACGGATAGGCTGTATTCTCAGTGATGTCACTGCTCTCTAGTATATAGATAGGCTGTATTCTCAGTGATGTCACTGCTCTCTAGTATACGGATAGGCTGTATTCTCTGATGTCACCGCTCTCTAGTATACGGATAGGCTGTATTCTCAGTGATGTCACTGCTCTCTAGTATACGGATAGGCTGTATTCTCAGTGATGTCACCGCTGATCTCCAGTATACGGATAGGCTGTATTCTCATTGATGTCACTGCTCTCTAGTATACGGATAGGCTGTATTCTCAGTGATGTCACTGCTCTCTAGTATACGGATAGGCTGTATTCTCAGTGATGTCACCGCTCTCTAGTATACGGATAGGCTGTATTCTCAGTGATGTCACTGCTCTCTAGTATACGGATAGGCTGTATTCTCAGTGATGTCACCGCTCTCTAGTATATGGATAGGCTGTATCCTCAGTGATGTCACCGCTCTCTAGTATATACATAGGCTGTATTCTCAGTGATGTCACTGCTCTCTAGTATATGGATAGGCTGTATTCTCAGTGATGTCACCGCTCTCTAGTATATAGATAGGCTGTATTCTCAGTGATGTCACTGCTCTCTAGTATATGGATAGGCTGTATTCTCAGTGATGTCACTGCTCTCTAGTATACGGATAGGCTGTATTCTCAGTGATGTCACTGCTCTCTAGTATACGGATAGGCTGTATTCTCAGTGATGTCACTGCTCTCTAGTATATGGATAGGCTGTATTCTCAGTGATGTCACTGCTCTCTAGTATATGGATAGGCTGTATTCTCAGTGATGTCACTGCTCTCTAGTATACGGATAGGCTGTATTCTCAGTGATGTCACCGCTCTCTAGTATATGGATAGACTGTATTCTCAGTGATGTCACCGCTCTCTAGTATATGGATAGGCTGTATCCTCAGTGATGGCACCGCTCTCTAGTATATACATAGGCTGTATCCTCAGTGATGTCACCGCTCTCTAGTATATACATAGGCTGTATTCTCAGTGATGTCACCGCTCTCTAGTATACGGATAGGCTGTATTCTCAGTCATGTCACTGCTCTCTAGTATACGGATAGGCTGTATTCTCAGTGATGTCACCGCTCTCTAGTATATGGATAGGCTGTATTCTCAGTGATGTCACTGCTCTCTAGTATACGGATAGGCTGTATTCTCAGTGATGTCACCGCTCTCTAGTATACGGATAGGCTGTATTCTCAGTGATGTCACCGCTCTCTAGTATACGGATAGGCTGTATACTCAGTGATGTCACCGCTCTCTAGTATACGGATAGGCTGTATTCTCAGTGATGTCACTGCTCTCTAGTATATACATAGGCTGTATTCTCAGTGATGTCACTGCTCTCTAGTATATGGATAGGCTGTATTCTCAGTGATGTCACCGCTCTCTAGTATACGGATAGGCTGTATTCTCAGTGATGTCACCGCTCTCTAGTATACGGATAGGCTGTATTCTCAGTGATGTCACTGCTCTCTAGTATATGGATAGGCTGTATTCTCAGTGATGTCACTGCTCTCTAGTATACGGATAGGCTGTATTCTCAGTGATGTCACCGCTCTCTAGTATATGGATAGGCTGTATTCTCAGTGATGTCACCGCTCTCTAGTATATTGATAGGCTGTATTCTCAGTGATGTCACCGCTCTCTAGTATACGGATAGGCTGTATTACCAGTGATGTCACTGCTTTCTAGTATATAGATAGGCTGTATTCTCAGTGATGTCACCGCTCTCTAGTATACGGATAGGCTGTATTCTCAGTGATGTCACCGCTGCTCTCTAGTATACGGATAGGCTGTATTCTCAGTGATGTCACTGCTCTCTAGTATATAGATAGGCTGTATTCTCAGTGATGTCACCGCTCTCTAGTATACGGATAGGCTGTATTCTCAGTGATGTCACCGCTCTCTAGTATATAGATAGGCTGTATTCTCAGTGATGTCACCGCTGATCTCCAGTATACGGATAGGCTGTATTCTCAGTGATGTCACCGCTCTCTAGTATATAGATAGGCTGTATTCTCAGTGATGTCACTGCTCTCTAGTATACGGATAGGCTGTATTCTCAGTGATGTCACCGCTGATCTCCAGTATACGGATAGGCTGTATTCTCAGTGATGTCACCGCTCTCTAGTATATGGATAGGCTGTATTCTCAGTGATGTCACCGCTCTCTAGTATACGGATAGGCTGTATTCTCAGTGATGTCACCGCTCTCTAGTATACGGATAGGCTGTATTACCAGTGATGTCACTGCTTTCTAGTATATAGATAGGCTGTATTCTCAGTGATGTCACTGCTCTCTAGTATATAGATAGGCTGTATTCTTAGTGATGTCACCGCTCTCTAGTATATAGATAGGCTGTATTCTCAGTGATGTCACTGCTCTCTAGTATACGGATAGGCTGTATTCTCAGTGATGTCACTGCTCTCTAGTATACGGATAGGCTGTATTCTCAGTGATGTCACCGCTCTCTAGTATATGGATAGGCTGTATTCTCAGTGATGTCACCGCTCTCTAGTATATGGATAGGCTGTATTCTCAGTGATGTCACCGCTCTCTAGTATACGGATAGGCTGTATTCTCAGTGATGTCACTGCTCTCTAGTATACGGATAGGCTGTATTCTCAGTGATGTCACTGCTCTCTAGTATATGGATAGGCTGTATTCTCAGTGATGTCACTGCTCTCTAGTATACGGATAGGCTGTATTCTCAGTGATGTCACTGCTCTCTAGTATACGGATAGGCTGTATTCTCAGTGATGTCACTGCTCTCTAGTATACGGATAGGCTGTATTCTCAGTGATGTCACTGCTCTCTAGTATATGGATAGGCTGTATTCTCAGTGATGTCACTGCTCTCTAGTATACGGATAGGCTGTATTCTCAGTGATGTCACCGCTCTCTAGTATATGGATAGGCTGTATCCTCAGTGATGGCACCGCTCTCTAGTATACGGATAGGCTGTATTCTCAGTGATGGTACCGCTGATCTCTAGTATATACATAGGCTGTATTCTCAGTGATGTCACTGCTCTCTAGTATATGGATAGGCTGTATTCTCAGTGATGTCACCGCTCTCTAGTATACAGATAGGCTGTATTCTCAGTGATGTCACCGCTCTCTAGTATATGGATAGGCTGTATTCTCAGTCATGTCACTGCTCTCTAGTATACGGATAGGCTGTATTCTCAGTGATGTCACCGCTCTCTAGTATATAGATAGGCTGTATTCTCAGTGATGTCACTGCTCTCTAGTATATGGATAGGCTGTATTCTCAGTGATATCACCGCTCTCTAGTATATAGATAGGCTGTATCCTCAGTGATGTCACCGCTCTCTAGTATATGGATAGGCTGTATTCTCAGTGATGTCACTGCTCTCTAGTATATGGATAGGCTGTATTCTCAGTGATGTCACCGCTCTCTAGTATACGGATAGGCTGTATTCTCAGTGATGTCACCGCTCTCTAGTATACGGATAGGCTGTATTCTCAGTGATGTCACCGCTCTCTAGTATACGGATAGGCTGTATTCTCAGTGATGTCACCGCTGCTCTCTAGTATACGGATAGGCTGTATTCTCAGTGATGTCACTGCTCTCTAGTATACGGATAGGCTGTATTCTCAGTGATGTCACCGCTCTCTAGTATATGGATAGGCTGTATTCTCAGTGATGTCACCGCTCTCTAGTATACGGATAGGTTGTATTCTCAGTGATGTCACCGCTCTCTAGTATATGGATAGGCTGTATTCTCAGTGATGTCACTGCTCTCTAGTATACGGATAGGCTGTATTCTCAGTGATGTCACCGCTGATCTCCAGTATACGGATAGGCTGTATTCTCAGTGATGTCACTGCTCTCTAGTATACGGATAGGCTGTATTCTCAGTGATGTCACTGCTCTCTAGTATACGGATAGGCTGTATTCTCAGTGATGTCACCGCTGATCTCTAGTATACGGATAGGCTGTATTCTCAGTGATGTCACCGCTCTCTAGTATACGGATAGGCTGTATTCTCAGTGATGTCACTGCTCTCTAGTATACGGATAGGCTGTATTCTCAGTGATGTCACTGCTCTCTAGTATATGGATAGGCTGTATTCTCAGTGATGTCACTGCTCTCTAGTATATGGATAGGCTGTATTCTCAGTGATGTCACCGCTCTCTAGTATATGGATAGGCTGTATTCTCAGTGATGTCACCGCTCTCTAGTATACGGATAGGCTGTATCCTCAGTGATGTCACCGCTCTCTAGTATACGGATAGGCTGTATTCTCAGTGATGTCACCGCTCTCTAGTATACGGATAGGCTGTATTCTCAGTGATGTCACCGCTCTCTAGTATACGGATAGGCTGTATTCTCAGTGATGTCACCGCTCTCTAGTATATGGATAGGCTGTATTCTCAGTGATGTCACCGCTCTCTAGTATACGGATAGGCTGTATTCTCAGTGATGTCACCGCTCTCTAGTATATGGATAGGCTGTATTCTCAGTGATGTCACCGCTCTCTAGTATACGGATAGGCTGTATTCTCAGTGATGTCACCGCTCTCTAGTATATGGATAGGCTGTATTCTCAGTGATGTCACCGCTCTCTAGTATATGGATAGGCTGTTTTCTCAGTGATGTCACTGCTGCTCTCTAGTATACGGATAGGCTGTATTCTCAGTGATGTCACTGCTCTCTAGTATATGGATAGGCTGTATTCTCAGTGATGTCACCGCTCTCTAGTATACGGATAGGCTGTATTCTCAGTGATGTCACCGCTCTCTAGTATATGGATAGGCTGTATTCTCAGTGATGTCACCGCTCTCTAGTATATGGATAGGCTGTATTCTCAGTGATGGCACCGCTCTCTAGTATACGGATAGGCTGTATTCTCAGTGATGTCACCGCTCTCTAGTATACGGATAGGCTGTATTCTCAGTGATGTCACTGCTCTCTAGTATATGGATAGGCTGTATTCTCAGTGATGTCACCGCTCTCTAGTATATGGATAGGCTGTATTCTCAGTGATGTCACTGCTCTCTAGTATATGGATAGGCTGTATTCTCATTGATGTCACTGCTCTCTAGTATACGGATAGGCTGTATTCTCAGTGATGTCACCGCTCTCTAGTATACGGATAGGCTGTATTCTCAGTGATGTCACTGCTCTCTAGTATATGGATAGGCTGTATTCTCAGTGATGTCACTGCTCTCTAGTATACGGATAGGCTGTATTCTCAGTGATGTCACCGCTCTCTAGTATATGGATAGGCTGTATTCTCAGTGATGTCACCGCTCTCTAGTATATGGATAGGCTGTATAGTCAGTGATGGCACCGCTCTCTAGTATACGGATAGGCTGTATTCTCAGTGATGTCACCGCTCTCTAGTATATGGATAGGCTGTATTCTCAGTGATGTCACCGCTCTCTAGTATACGGATAGGCTGTATCCTCAGTGATGTCACCGCTCTCTAGTATACGGATAGGCTGTATTCTCAGTGATGTCACCGCTCTCTAGTATACGGATAGGCTGTATTCTCAGTGATGTCACCGCTCTCTAGTATACGGATAGGCTGTATTCTC
Source organism: Leptodactylus fuscus (assembly GCF_031893055.1). NCBI lineage: Eukaryota > Metazoa > Chordata > Amphibia > Anura > Leptodactylidae > Leptodactylus > Leptodactylus fuscus. The sequence continues at coordinate 3,551,616 of NC_134268.1, read as the reverse complement.
AGTGATGTCACCGCTCTCTAGTATATGGATAGGCTGTATTCTCAGTGATGTCACCGCTCTCTAGTATACGGATAGGCTGTATTCTCAGTGATGTCACCGCTCTCTAGTATATGGATAGGCTGTATTCTCAGTGATGTCACCGCTCTCTAGTATACGGATAGGCTGTATTCTCAGTGATGTCACCGCTCTCTAGTATATGGATAGGCTGTATTCTCAGTGATGTCACCGCTCTCTAGTATATGGATAGGCTGTTTTCTCAGTGATGTCACTGCTGCTCTCTAGTATACGGATAGGCTGTATTCTCAGTGATGTCACTGCTCTCTAGTATATGGATAGGCTGTATTCTCAGTGATGTCACCGCTCTCTAGTATACGGATAGGCTGTATTCTCAGTGATGTCACTGCTCTCTAGTATATGGATAGGCTGTATTCTCAGTGATGTCACCGCTCTCTAGTATACGGATAGGCTGTATTCTCAGTGATGTCACCGCTCTCTAGTATATGGATAGGCTGTATTCTCAGTGATGTCACCGCTCTCTAGTATATGGATAGGCTGTATTCTCAGTGATGGCACCGCTCTCTAGTATACGGATAGGCTGTATTCTCAGTGATGTCACCGCTCTCTAGTATACGGATAGGCTGTATTCTCAGTGATGTCACTGCTCTCTAGTATATGGATAGGCTGTATTCTCAGTGATGTCACCGCTCTCTAGTATATGGATAGGCTGTATTCTCAGTGATGTCACTGCTCTCTAGTATATGGATAGGCTGTATTCTCATTGATGTCACTGCTCTCTAGTATACGGATAGGCTGTATTCTCAGTGATGTCACCGCTCTCTAGTATACGGATAGGCTGTATTCTCAGTGATGTCACTGCTCTCTAGTATATGGATAGGCTGTATTCTCAGTGATGTCACTGCTCTCTAGTATACGGATAGGCTGTATTCTCAGTGATGTCACCGCTCTCTAGTATATGGATAGGCTGTATTCTCAGTGATGTCACCGCTCTCTAGTATATGGATAGGCTGTATAGTCAGTGATGGCACCGCTCTCTAGTATACGGATAGGCTGTATTCTCAGTGATGTCACCGCTCTCTAGTATACGGATAGGCTGTATTCTCAGTGATGTCACTGCTCTCTAGTATATGGATAGGCTGTATTCTCAGTGATGTCACTGCTCTCTAGTATATGGATAGGCTGTATTCTCAGTGATGTCACTGCTCTCTAGTATATGGATAGGCTGTATTCTCAGTGATGTCACCGCTCTCTAGTATATGGATAGGCTGTATTCTCAGTGATGTCACTGCTCTCTAGTATATGGATAGGCTGTATTCTCATTGATGTCACCGCTGATCTCTAGTATATACATAGGCTGTATTCTTAGTGATAGCACCGCTGATCTCTAGTATATAGATGTCATCACCTCTTAGCCTACAAGTCTTTTAAAAGCTTCTTGGTTCTTAAATATAATGCCAGCAATACAGTAACAACTGGCACCCCCACAGTCAGAGTATCGGAGCGGAGTAGGAAGGAGATATTTCCACTGAATTTTTCTAAGCATCGTAGATAATTCCATATAAGAATCCGCAGCTGAGTCGCGTAGTATATACTGCCTGTCTGCACGCTGCGCCTACGTATATACTGTGTGGAGATGAGATCTCTGCCGCTCCGCACGCTTCGCCTTATATTTGATGGCAGGGTCTGGGGTAGTCGGAGTCTTTTCTTGTGGCGCCGCGCCCTCGCCTCCCCGGGCAGTTTGCTGACATTTTCTGCCACCGACGTCGCCTAATGCAAAGTGAGGTTTTGATAATTCCGATTGTCAGACAGATCTCCGCAGCGCAACGCGCTTTACTGAAACAAGACAATCACATCTGCCCGCAGGCTCTGCCATCCATCTCAGTTATTCCGCTCGCTCCAAGGAGACAACAGCTTTATCTCGCATTGCTCTGAACTGTTCCTTCCTTTACAGTCGGAGGAGGGTTCAGGGGACCCCCGGATGACTCGATCAGCCCCCGGGGGGTGAAGGACAAAAATAGCAAAGTGAACTTCTGGAAGGATGGATCAGATGGGGGTCAATACTCAAGACAACGAGAGGGCAGGAGATGCTCACTTGGTGCAGAGGTTCCAGGATGTCACCCAATATGACGGCCATCAGATGGGCATCAGTAACCAGGACATAGCTGTCACATGGGCTCTGTCCCTCCACCATACTTTACACTGCACTTCTCACTAGTACTCTACATATCAGGTTGTCTGTTCTCATCTAACAATGGACACATATGTAGCTGACTGACCCCACGACTATAAGGGAGTCCACTGGATTTATACTGTATTTTAGCTCTGGATGAGTAGACACAAGTGGTTTCCTTACTGAGGTGGGTGATGGTGGTGGTTGTGCTGATAGTACTGCCTCCCTGTCTCTAGCTGTAACTACATCATTTATAGGTAGAGACAGAGAGGCAGTACTATCTCTACCTACATCCTTTACAGGTAGAGACAAGGAGGCAGTACTAGCTGTACCTTCATTCTGTACAGGTAGAGACAGGGAAGCAGTACTATCTGTACCTACATCATTTACAGGTAGAGACAAGGAGGCAGTACTAGCTGTACCTTCATTCTTTACAGGTAGAGACAGGGACGCAGTACTATCTCTACCTACATCATTTACAGGTAGAGACAAGGAGGCAGTACTATCTGTACCTTCTTTCTTTACAGGTAGAGACAGGGAGGCAGTACTATCTGTACCATCATTCTTTACAGGTAGAGACAAGGAGGCAGTACTATCTTTATCTTCATGAGTTACAGGTAGAGACAGGGAGGCAGTACTATTTGTACCATCATTTTTTATAGGTAGAGACAGGGAGAAAGTACTGTCTGTATTTTCATTCTTTACAGGTAGAGACAAGGAGGCAGTACTATCTTTACCTACATCATTTACAGATAGAGACAAGGAGGCAGTACTATCTGTACCTTCATTCTTTACAGGTAGAGACAGGAAAGCAGTACTATCTGTACCTACATCATTTATATGTAGAGACAAGGAGGCAGTACTAGCTGTACCTTCATTCTTTACAGGTATAGACAGGGAAGCAGTACTAGATGTACCTACATCCTTTACAGGTAGAGACAAGGAGGCAGTACTATCTTTACCTACATCATTTACAGATAGAGACAAGGAGGCAGTACTATCTGTACCTTCATTCTTTACAGGTAGAGACAGGAAAGCAGTACTATCTGTACCTACATCATTTATATGTAGAGACAAGGAGGCAGTACTAGCTGTACCTTCATTCTTTACAGGTATAGACAGGGAAGCAGTACTAGATGTACCTACATCCTTTACAGGTAGAGACAAGGAGGCAGTACTAGCTGTACCTACATCCTTTACAGGTAGAGACAGGGAGGCAGTACTATCTGTACCTTCATTCTTTACAGGTAGAGACAGAGAGGCAGTACTATCTGCACCTTCATTCTTTACAGGTAGAAACAAGGAGGCAGTACTATCTGTACCTACATCATTTACAGGTAGAGAAAAGGAGGCAGTACTATCTGTACCTTCATTCTTTACAGGTAGAGACAGGGAGGCAGTACTATCTTTACCTTCATTCTTTACAGGTAGAGACAGGGAGGCAGTACTATCTGTACCTACATCATTTACAGGTAGAGACAGGGAGGCAGTACTATCTGTACCTACATCATTTACAGGTAGAGAAAAGGAGGCAGTACTATATGTACCTTCATTCTTTACAGGTAGAGACAGGGAGGCAGTACTATTTTTACCTTCATTCTTTACAGGTAGAGACAGGGAGGCAGTACTAGCTGTACCTACATCATTTACAGGTAGAGAAAAGGAGGCAGTACTAGCTGTACCTTCATTCTTTACAGGTAGAGACAGGGAGGCAGTACTATCTTTAGTATGATGACTACTACATTACGCTGGTCTTCATGTTACATAACCTGTTTCTGTATAAAGTGAATATCGTTTTCTTTGATCCTTTTTTTGTGTTTTTTGGGCCACACTCCATTATATTGACATGCAGTAACATGCTCCCGACCCCTTCCCTGTATTGTGGCTGTGCCGTGTGCACATGTGTATACTGTATCATCTCTTCCAGTGAGGTAATAGTTAATGCTGCAGCATGGCTGTCTCTCTGCTCCGCGCACCTGTGACTACAGCGTTGCGATCTCCCTGCTCACCTCATGTTAACGCCTGGAGACAATTCATGTAAAAAGGATCCTGTAACTTAGAGAAATCTGCTCGTCTTCTGTGCATGACAGTGACTGGAGGTGAGGAGAGGAGGTCTGGAGATACCTGGCACCTGGAGAGACGGCCCGGGATCACTCATCGGCTTCAGGCTCATTCTTAGCAGGAGTGGACGATGCTGCCATGTCATGGGGAAACTCAAGTTCTGGTCCCAATCACAAGAACCCCAGCAAGTGTTTAGGTGTATGATGGGGGTAGATAAAATACCAGGAGGCTCTGACAACAAGGCGCGACCTCCTGCCATCCTGAAGCTTCTGCACCCTCCTGCTTCTTCATCATATTTTATGCCCTATAGGAAAAAAAGGGATATGACGATACAAAACTTTTTTCAGTTCACCTTGCACATGGGTTCTTTCAATAGATCACAGGCATGTTTGGCTATAGAAGTATACAGTAGTATACACAGCCTGCGATGGTTAGGGGTGAAGAGAACTGGCACTGATTTCATTTTGGGACCCAGCCAATGTGTATTGGTCTAGTCTATGTGTCCTGCAAGTATTATCAAGCCATCAGAGAACTGAATGGCCCAGACCAGATCCCACAGGATCGATCCCAGAAGTTAAAATTTTCCAAAAAAATGCAGCTCTCAGCATAATTTGCAATCCAGATTAGACGCGTCATAGTCTAAGAGCGGAGAAGATGGATTGTGGGAAAGAGAGGGTTAACAGCCGGTGCGTTCAGACAGGGGTCCAGCATAGCCATTTTAACAAATTAAGCTTCACGAAATAAAACGAGAAGCTTTGCAGAAAAGACCCCCATAGGCTTCACATCAGAGCGCGGCTCAGAACGGGAGCCCTTCAAATGAGGCGCTCTGCAATTAAGACGACTGTTTACTGTGTTCACGGCGCGCTTGTTAGTACACAATGTGACATCCCTTTAAATCCGCAACGTTCAAATAGACCGTGTCACGTCAGGAGCCCGTGGGCTGCAAATTCAATATGACAACGCCTGATCTGTCAGACGTGCGGCCCGGGAACGCCTCTGTATCCTATTGTTCCATGAAGAAGAAGAAATGGTCAGGGAAAAAAAAAAAAGAAAGTTTTCATCGCAGCCTTGGGCCACAACTCAAGAAATTTGCTGAAATTCCAAAAAAGATCAAGTAAGAAGAGACAAAAGAGAAATGAGAAGTGATGTTTGCAAAGAGAGATAAAAGGGGGAATGGGAGGCGAGAGAGAAGAGACGCCGAGACGGGGAGAAAGAGAGAGATTCAATGTGAGGGAATGAGTCCCCCTGCCGCTCCCCGCCAAAAGAAAGTTTAGGGGAGTCTTAAATAGCGATTCCAGGATTCCCCGAATATTCAGAGGAGCTCAACACCTCAGACCACCGGTGAAGCGATGGCAAATCTGGACAATGAACAATAACGACTATTTAACGCCACTTGGTCAATAGTATGGGCTCTTCTTTATGACCAATTTCTTTACTCGTTCAAAATTATACACCCCCCCACCCCCTCAAGGACCAGACCTCCCAGAGAAGACCTCTATGGGTATCTGTAGGTGTCATCTCTACTGAATGAGCCAAGACATCGAGAGAGAAAGGGTCTCTGCGGCCAAGGATGACATATCCCCCATTATTTCCATACACTCCATGATGGCGCCTTGTGTTGCAGTGATGGGTTGGGGTCTCAGCTCTACCTAGTGAAGATGCGCTTACCCCTCAGTCCACCATCTCAAAGATTGTCCACATGCTCCTGTTTCCTTCTGTGTCCGGTTTTGGATTATTTATGTATATATGTTTTAGGGGGGAATGTTTGACTTTTACATATACATCTTGGACACTTCAACTATATCTTGGTAGTCCGTCATTGCTGGACCCCCCTGACGGTGCGACTACTACTGCATGTATCCATGTTTGCCTCGATTACTATGTCTGTCTATGTAGTTCTCTAATAAATATACAGATTGTCCACCTGTTCTCCGTATCTTTTACACAATGCAATAGATTTTGGGACATGGCCCATTCTGCTAGTTGGTAAGGTGGGCACTGATGCTGGGTATGAAGTCAGGCTCATATTGGATGCAGTCAGGTTTTCAATGTGAAGGACCTTATACTAAGAATCTTCTCCACCTTAAGCCTTTCTAGATGTCATTGTAGCTGCCAAAATCCAGAGTCTTGGGAGTCATGGGATTTCTATTATAACTTTCGGAGTCTTGCTTGGTTCCTCTTCACACAAGGTGTAGGTTCTGCTTGTCCTCATCCCTCCAGCCATCGCAGGAATACCCTTCTACTAAAGACCAACTCCACCCGGACTCTACAGCCAGAAGGAAGGGCGCCCTAAATTACAAGGAGGGTATACTTTTGGCCAGCTAGTTGACCTCTACCATCAGATTTGCTTCCATTATAAGGGCAGTGGTGGATTTTCCATGCCCTCAGCTGCCATAAGACATCCTGATCTTTTGATGGACATTTTGTCCTCTACAGATGGTCAGGTTTGTCGTCTATTATTATGTAATATGGACTGTTTTATGGCAGCCTGTAGTCCTGAGCCCATTGACCTGTGACCACATAAATCTATAACTAGGGGCCACTTTGATGTTCCCAGAAGTCACTTCTCTCCAAGAAAAGCATAAAAGACAGACATTGTGCAGAGGATTGGGGGAGGGGGAGGTATCTTCTCTGAGGAGGCCCCATTAGACTGTTTGGGACATCTGAGAGACTGATTGTCCGCCATGAGTCCGGTGTCAGGCCAACAGTAAAGACTTGTGAGACGTTTCATGTGTGGGGAGCCATCACCTCCAGGATATTGGGCTCACTCACAAGAACATGGCTGTGATAAATAACAGGATCGAAACGTCCTTCAAGAGTCAGTTCTCCCAACCATCCAGGAGACATTTGGTGATGGACAAGGCTTTATCAATGATGGAGACCGTGTCACAAGACAAAACATTAAAATTTTCATGACCAGGAAACTCCCCAGATGTAAATCCCTTTAAGAACCGATGGTCAATTCTCAAAAAGTGGGAGAAACAAAAACAGAGATATTGTGATAAACTCCGAGCACTAAGCAAGTAAGAATGGGTTGTCAGTAGTCAGGATGTGGCCCAGAAGTCGATACCCAAAAGGACAGGAGTCTGGAAAATAAGGGTGAACTCCGGGAATATTGAAACTTTACAGAAACTTGATACTTATTAATAAAAGTGTAAAAATTTCTGAAATTCGTATAATTGCACTTTATGACCACAGAAACATCGGACTAAAAGACTGAAGCAGCAAAGTGAAGGCGTCTCCGAATGTTTGGCCAGGACTGTGATGTGCTGAGTAGTCAGATCTGACGCCATCGTTTCTTCTTTCAGCTCCTCTTTTCCTGTTGCGATGGGTTCACTACATGTAAATAATCAGTGACAGAGCCCAGAAGTTTCCAGAAACTTCCAACTATTGTCAGGACCCATATGTACCAGGCCGGGACCCCAAGGCGGGTGTATGAAGTATTGTGACCCCATACAGCTCCCGTAGCCTTAGTGGTCATGACGTGTAGGACGGAGATTCGTCATGGAGCGCTGGTTCTCCGGTGCAGGTTTCTGGCTAATATATGTAACATGTAAGAAGCCCTTGTCATACATTTGTGACATTCCTATTAGGACATCCCCAATGCTGCTCCTTGTCATGGTGGATGATGTGTATCGATGCTTGATGTCTTACTGCTAATATTACATATGGATATTAGTTCTCCTCTAGGGACAGACTTCCTTCCCTGGGGGGAGAGATAATCTGCATGTCGATATACATAATAGCACTCTGTACAGACTGGTAAGGTTTTCTGGAGAAGGACGCACAGCAATAAGACCAAGAAGAAGTTTGATACCGTTCTACAAGACTATCATCAGTTTGGTGGAGGCTGACCTCCGATGTCGAGGTGAAGCAATCTTCTGATTTTCATTCTTAACCCCCAGAAGGAGGTCTGGACGTCACCAATCAGACACTCAGATGTAGACTATATACATATTCTCTTACAGACACTCAGGCAGCCGGTGGTAGACCCATAGTCAAGACAAATCTGGGTCAATAGTGGCATCAGCTTCAGAAGATGGGGTTAGATGGTCAGTACGGAGAAGATCTAGGAACAGCCAAAGTCAGAAGAAATAGGAAATATCCAGGAAACCAGAGCTGGTAAGAAAGCTCAGGGCTACAGGAACGGTCGACTTTAAGGTTCTCATTAGGTTGGGTCTCGATTCTGCAGATGTATCTGAGCGATGGCAGCAGAATGTAACAGCACCAGGCAGGACAAGATGCCAAGTGTTGAGGCAATGCATCCTCCCAGGGCGGCCATCATATGGGAAAGAATTCAAGGAACTGTGTGATATTCTAAGACAAAATTGCAATACAATAATCTTTGTAACATAACTTATCAGGGTCAGTGTCACATTCTTCATCTCCTCAGACCTCTAGTATCTGCTTATCTGTAAAAAGGTTCAGGAACCTCCTCAGTCACCAAAAATCCATCTAGTGTAAAACTGAATAGAAGGCAGAGGAAGGAGGGGAGAGGAGGGAGGGGAGGAAGGAGAGAAGGGGAAGGAAGGAAATGCAGGAGGGGAAGGAAGTACGAGGAGGGGAAGGAAGGAAGTGTGAGGAAGTAGGGGAGGAAGGAAGTGTGAGGAGGGAGGGGAAGGAAGGAGAGAAGGGGAAGGAAGGAAGTGCGAGGAGGGAGGGGAAGAAAGGAGAGAAGGGGAAGGAAGGAAATGCAGGAGGGGAAGGAAGGAAGTGCGAGGAGGGAGGGGAAGAAAGGAAGTGCGAGGAGGGGAAGGAAGGAAGTGTGAGGGAGGAGGGAGGGGAAGGAAGGAAGTGCGAGGAGGGAGGGGAAGGAAATGCGAGGAGGGAGGGGAGGAAGGAGAGAAGGGGAAGGAAGGAAATGCAGGAGGGGAAGGAAGGAAGTGCGAGGAGGGGAAGGAAGGAAGTGTGAGGAAGTAGGGGAGGAAGGAAGTGTGAGGAGGGAGGGGAAGGAAGGAGAGAAGGGGAAGGAAGGAAGTGCGAGGAGGGAGGGGAAGGAAGGAGAGAAGGGGAAGGAAGGAAGTGCGAGGAGGGAGGGGAAGGAAGGAGAGAAGGGGAAGGAAGGAAATGCAGGAGGGGAAGGAAGGAAGTGCGAGGAGGGGAAGGAAGGAAGTGTGAGGAAGTAGGGGAGGAAGGAAGTGTGAGGAGGGAGGGGAAGGAAGGAGAGAAGGGGAAGGAAGGAAGTGCGAGGAGGGAGGGGAAGAAAGGAGAGAAGGGGAAGGAAGGAAGTGCGAGGAGGGAGGGGAAGAAAGGAGAGAAGGGGAAGGAAGGAAATGCAGGAGGGGAAGGAAGGAAGTGCGAGGAGGGAGGGGAAGAAAGGAAGTGCGAGGAGGGGAAGGAAGGAAGTGTGAGGGAGGAGGGAGGGGAAGGAAGGAAGTGCGAGGAGGGAGGGGAAGGAAATGCGAGGAGGGAGGGGAGGAAGGAGAGAAGGGGAAGGAAGGAAATGCAGGAGGGGAAGGAAGGAAGTGCGAGGAGGGGAAGGAAGGAAGTGTGAGGAAGTAGGGGAGGAAGGAAGTGTGAGGAGGGAGGGGAAGGAAGGAGAGAAGGGGAAGGAAGGAAGTGCGAGGAGGGAGGGGAAGGAAGGAGAGAAGGGGAAGGAAGGAAGTGCGAGGAGGGAGGGGAAGGAAGGAGAGAAGGGGAAGGAAGGAAATGCAGGAGGGGAAGGAAGGAAGTGCGAGGAGGGGAAGGAAGGAAGTGTGAGGAAGTAGGGGAGGAAGGAAGTGTGAGGAGGGAGGGGAAGGAAGGAGAGAAGGGGAAGGAAGGAAGTGCGAGGAGGGAGGGGAAGGAAGGAGAGAAGGGGAAGGAAGGAAGTGCGAGGAGGGAGGGGAAGAAAGGAGAGAAGGGGAAGGAAGGAAATGCAGGAGGGGAAGGAAGTGCGAGGAGGGGAAGGAAGGAAGTGTGAGGAAGTAGGGGAGGAAGGAAGTGTGAGGAGGGAGGGGAAGGAAGGAGAGAAGGGGAAGGAAGGAAGTGCGAGGAGGGAGGGGAAGAAAGGAGAGAAGGGGAAGGAAGGAAGTGCGAGGAGGGAGGGGAAGAAAGGAGAGAAGGGGAAGGAAGGAAATGCAGGAGGGGAAGGAAGGAAGTGCGAGGAGGGAGGGGAAGAAAGGAAGTGCGAGGAGGGGAAGGAAGGAAGTGTGAGGGAGGAGGGAGGGGAAGGAAGGAAGTGCGAGGAGGGAGGGGAAGGAAATGCGAGGAGGGAGGGGAGGAAGGAGAGAAGGGGAAGGAAGGAAATGCAGGAGGGGAAGGAAGGAAGTGCGAGGAGGGGAAGGAAGGAAGTGTGAGGAAGTAGGGGAGGAAGGAAGTGTGAGGAGGGAGGGGAAGGAAGGAGAGAAGGGGAAGGAAGGAAGTGCGAGGAGGGAGGGGAAGGAAGGAGAGAAGGGGAAGGAAGGAAGTGCGAGGAGGGAGGGGAAGGAAGGAGAGAAGGGGAAGGAAGGAAATGCAGGAGGGGAAGGAAGGAAGTGCGAGGAGGGGAAGGAAGGAAGTGTGAGGAAGTAGGGGAGGAAGGAAGTGTGAGGAGGGAGGGGAAGGAAGGAGAGAAGGGGAAGGAAGGAAGTGCGAGGAGGGAGGGGAAGGAAGGAGAGAAGGGGAAGGAAGGAAGTGCGAGGAGGGAGGGGAAGAAAGGAGAGAAGGGGAAGGAAGGAAATGCAGGAGGGGAAGGAAGTGCGAGGAGGGGAAGGAAGGAAGTGTGAGGAAGTAGGGGAGGAAGGAAGTGTGAGGAGGGAGGGGAAGGAAGGAGAGAAGGGGAAGGAAGGAAGTGCGAGGAGGGAGGGGAAGGAAAGAGAGAAGGGGAAGGAAGGAAGTGCGAGGAGGGAGGGGAAGGAAGGAGAGAAGGGGAAGGAAGGAAGTGCGAGGAGGGAGGGGAAGAAAGGAGAGAAGGGGAAAGAAGGAAATGCAGGAGGGGAAGGAAGGAAGTGCGAGGAGGGAGGGGAAGAAAGGAAGTGCGAGGAGGGGAAGGAAGGAAGTGTGAGGGAGGAGGGAGGGGAAGGAAGGAAGTGCGAGGAGGGAGGGGAAGAAAGGAGAGAAGGGGAAAGAAGGAAATGCAGGAGGGGAAGGAAGGAAGTGCGAGGAGGGAGGGGAAGAAAGGAAGTGCGAGGAGGGGAAGGAAGGAAGTGTGAGGGAGGAGGGAGGGGAAGGAAGGAAGTGCGAGGAGGGAGGGGAAGGAAATGCGAGGAGGGAGGGGAGGAAGGAGAGAAGGGTAAGGAAGGAAATGCAGGAGGGGAAGGAAGTACGAGGAGGAAAGAAAGAAGGAAAAGGAAGGAGGGAGAACAAGAGGAGGAGGGAGAGATGGAATACAGAGGAGGGAGATGCAGCTGCAGTTTTGCTCTCTTTCTGTACACTGTTTTGCTCTGACAGGCTCAGGACACTTTCAAATGCTTCTATTACACCAGGAAGTTTTTGGCCACTTATAAGCCAAGTAGAAAGAAGAATGAGAATTTTCAAAAAGCAAAAGGATAGAAAAAAGCCCCCAGCACATGCACCTCTGCAGCTGAGGGGACCTGAGACGGGTTTGGGTTGATGTCACGTCTCCATCATCTCTCACCAGATGTTTGTCATTGACTCCTACCAATATTCCATAGACATAGATAATAACTGCCCTGATATAAGATTGTATTTACCCCTTTCTATCGGCGTCTCACCCCACCATAGACTGCAGAGATCTGTAAAGATCCGACCCCCTCCGCAGGGTGATGAACGGCGGTGACTAATGTTCCTGCGGTCACTTAAAGCCTCCTTAAAGAAATACATTAGTCACTCATTTGTATTAATTATGTGATAATTGCCGAGTATTACCAAAAATTACACCGGGAAGTGGATAAATCTTTTCCCATCACTCAGCACATTAGAATGCGGAGTCTGAGCCGCACGTAAATGAGAACAAACCAGCTCATTACAGAGCCGGGAGATTAATGGAGCTCATCTGCATAAGAAGAGCGCCGGCCATTACTTATCCCGTTAGCCCACCTGCGCTGACTTCGGTTGGGGATACGAGGCCGCGACCGCTGCAAGAAATCTGAAAGTCTGCAAAAGCTTCTTCATAGGGGGAAAGTAAAGTAGTTACCGAAACTTACACTGCGCATGGAGCCCCCGACCCAGGGCTACGGTCTGACAACGGGTCTGCAGATACCGGGCACCGCTCTACGAGGGGGCCATTGGCTCAGTGCTGATCACATGCAGAACCTGAAAGCAGCAGCTAATGGGAACAGCGCCAATAGGCTGATCCCTCGTGTAGTCTGTGGGGTAAAACCTGACAGTAGGGGTTTAGTTTTCCCGCAGCACCCCCGCAGGGTCATTGAGGCATTACACAGTGTCCATTCACATCAATGAGATGTTGCTGTATTGTAGGACAGGATGGGTCCTCCAAAGAGAGACCTGGAGGATCTTGATGACTCGGAGGTTTCTCGGCCTATGTATCACTCTGATATCCTCTGAGCACGGTCTTACCTTGTAGCAATATTCTTGGAGATTATCTTCTTCCCCAGTCTCTGGACTGTTGATGTCTTCTCCATAGAGATCATTGTTTGCTGCCATCTCTATCATCATGTTCAGGTATTCACTGGAGGACGGCGAGTACATGGATCCTCAGATTGTCCGCTCTCCTCCTCCGTGTTTCCTGTAATAGTGCTCTTTGTCCACCTTGGTTGCTCCTTAAGATTCGCATCATGTCGGGGGAATCCTCTCTTTACTTTTACACAATTCAATTTGTTCCACTTTTTCCATTATAAAAGGTTTTCTCCAGTTCATTGTGGATGACATCTCCTCGCCACAGTCCGGCCGCCCCCGATCAATGAGGTCTCCCGGGCCAAGAATGGTTTCTGATGCTTTCCTTAAAAGAGACGCTGCGTGGCATCAAGGAGTAATGAGTAATGATGAAGAGCTACAGGTCAGAGGTGGAATAATCTGCAGGATAGATCACTATGTACATGTCAGGAGCTAGAGGGAGCAATCACCTGCAGTACTAGAAAGAGACTGGTGGTGTGATAATCTGCAGGATATATCGCTATGTATCAGACAGTATACCTCCTCTCCCCACCATACTACCCCCCCCAAACACCATACCCCCCCCCCATACAACCCCCCCCCCCCCTCGTGTTTGTGCTACTTACAATCTTACTAGTATAAGAAGGTCTATTAGTCTGCGGCTCGTTACATTGTATCTGATCTGGCAGATGAGGCCATCAATCATAGTCAGCGACTACGAGGAATAAGAGATGAGACGCAGGGTCTGATAATGAGACGTCCGGAAATATTCACCACAGAAACAAAGACTCAGACAAATCATCTAAGATGTCACAGAGACTTACAAGAAAACATGGCAGAGACCTGACCAAAATAATCTATCTATCTATCTATCTATCTATCTATCTATCTATCTCCTATCTATCTATCTATCTATCTATCTATCTCCTATCTATCTATCTCCTATCTATCTATCTCCTATCTATCTAATCTATCTATCTATCTATCTATCTCCTATCTATCTATCTATCTATCTATCTCCTATCTATCTCCTATCTATCTAATCTATCTATCTATCTTCTATCTATCTATCTATCTATCTCCTTTCTATCTAATCTATCTATCTATCTATCTATCTCCTATCTATCTATCTATCTATCTATCTATCTATCTATCTCCTATCTATCTATCTATCTATCTATCTCCTATCTATCTATCTATCTATCTATCTATCTATCTCCTATCTATCTATCTATCTATCTATCTCCTATCTATCTAATCTATCTATCTTCTATCTATCTATCTATCTATCTATCTATCTCCTATCTATCTAATCTATCTATCTTCTATCTATCTATCTATCTATCTATCTATCTATCTATCTATCTCCTTTCTATCTAATCTATCTATCTATCTATCTATCTCCTATCTATCTATCTATCTATCTATCTATCTATCTATCTATCTATCTATCTATCTCCTATCTATCTGTCTCCTTTCTATCTATCTATCTATCTATCTATCTATCTATCTATCTATCTATCTATCTATCTATCCAGCTCTGCTACATGGCTCAGACACACGGACACGGCTGCTCCATTGTATTTACTGTACATGAGACTTTGCACTCGGCAGATTCCTGCACATCACAAGACTCCTGAGCAGCCGGATGGACTCACCAGAACATATGTTCCCCCGACCAGATGGGGAATTAATGGTGCGGGGAGCATGTGCCAGATTTAACCTCTTATGCACCAGTCTTTCCTCTGCGCAGTGTCAGGTGCCAGGGTGGAGAGCTTATACTCAGTTACCCCCGTGTACCGGTCAATGTCACCCGCCATAAAGTAGGGCAGGTGGTCGTCCCCATCGCTGTACCTGGAAAGAAATTGTGTTTTAGAGTAAACATCTCCTTACTGAGGACTTCATCAGCAGGACATGAATATTTCAGGAGGACAAACAGGCCGGGCAGGTAGGGGGCATGATTTATTCATGGCGCAGAGGATGGGATGTCTCAGGGTGCTGTGCGGAGCGGAGGGGCAGGTAAGTCACAGAATGCGTGCCCCCTGGACCACCGGCTCTAACCTTCTGCTTCCTTACATCATGTCCTCATAGACAGACCAAGGACACCCCAATAAGTGTCCGTTAAAGGGATTCTGTCACATGATCAGTTTGCAGGCGGCAGATGATAGAGCAGGAGGAGCCGATAAGATTGGTATATAGGTTTATGGGGAAATATTCGGCATAATCTGTCATTTATCCAAGAATCTAAGAGGTCCAGTAGGCGGCGCTATCAGTGATTGACAGCTGTATGGACAGTCAGAGAACAGGCGGACAGTCACTCATGGCTCCGCCCACTGATGCCAGTCTACACGTCACCAGGTGTCCGTACACCGCACTCATATCTGCCCCCATCCCACAACCCCATGCACTTATTTAATAGCCTTAGAGATGAGCGAATACCGTTAGATTGAGGAGAAATAAGATCGAATTTTAAGGCATTCAACATACTCGATTTTGAACAAATACCCCACGGTAAACGCAGTAAAAATTCGTATCCCCTCCCACCTTCCCTGGCGCTTTTTTTGCACCAATAACTGTGCAGAGGAGGTGGGACAGGAACTACGGCAACGGAGGCATCGAAAAAAATAAGAAAAAGTCATTGGCTGCCGAAATCAGGTGACCGACGATTTATAAGAATAGTGGCCGCCATATTGGTTTCGAGAGATAGGGAGAGACATGGTGAGCAAGGAGAGAGAGAAAGTTTAGGCAGGAAAAGGGAAAACCAATGGCTCTATTCAGAGCTACACTGCAGGGACATGGCACACATACACCAAACCTGCCAAAGATGCGCCAGGGTAGCAACAAGGGATGGGGAGAGGACGTGGACGTGGAAATCCAGCTGGAGATCAGTCCACAGTCCAGGTACTGGAGAGGAGCTGCCAGCAGTGCCACAGCATCAAGCAGGGTGTAGGGCTGACGAGGCCCGAACACCAGGAACCTGCTGAGGGTGGAGAGCAGATATTGTGGACCCGCAACCAACATGTCCCATCCACAGTACTGACGAGACACAGCTCCATGTATCTGTGCCAGCACACAAGTTCCTCGTTCAACACCAACACCTTCACTGTAAATAAATAGTTAAAAAAAAATAAAATCATTAATGTTTTAGGGGTCATCCCAAGGGCCAAAAAGTGAAACTCTGCAGATTAAAGGATCAGTTCACTTCCAGGGCCTCAATCTCTGCTGGGGCTCAGCTTAAGGGCCTGGAACTGAATTTGGAAGGGCTCACGTGAAGGACCAGAGAATTAATTTTTGGAAGGTCTCCCCACATCGCACACATCCACAATGACAGGTCAGGGGGGGACTGAAGGATTTCCCATTGTCTATTCCATCTGTGCTTGTCATGGGGAACGTGATATAAAGGGGGGCTTGGTAATGTTTGTGGAGCTTACATTGGGGTTTGTGTCCCTCCATTTGGGGAGTAAAGAAGGTTTCCGGGTATTTCCCCCCACCTCTGATAGAGGTTGTAGTGAGTGTGTATAGTGTGTAGTTGTTAGGCTGTGATAGTGGGGTAATAGAGGGGCTTTGGGGTGTTAGATGCCCCCAGACATGCGCCCCCTGCTGGCCCAGTTACATTGCAGAGGTGTTGCATCATTTCCTGGGGTGTCATAGTGGACTTGGTGACTCTCCTGAGGTGAATGGTGGGATCCCCTGAAACAAACTGAATTCTAGACTATAAAGGGATTCGATTTTCGGTCAAATAGTCAAATATTCAGGGGCGATTCGAAACGAATAACGAATATTTTACTGTTTGCTCATCTCTAAATACCTTTTTTTAATGCTTACTTATATAGCACCATCATATACCACAGCGCTGTACAGACATAGTCAGTCACTATCCCACATAGGACTCACAGTCTACATTCCCTATCAGTATGTATATGGAGTGTGGGAGGAAACTGGAGGAAACCAACACAAACACAGGAAGAACATGCAAAAACCTTACAGATATTGTCTTTGGCAGGATCCAAACCCAGGACTACCTTCTCCTCCCTCTCCAGTCTCCACCCCAATATTATTCAATATCCCATCTCACAACCTGCTCGACCCGATCCTGACCCCTCTGTTCTCTGTCACTCCTCATCCTCACCTGTCCTCGTCATATATCTCTGACCTCATCCTCACCTGTCCCCTCCATATATCTCTGACCTCATCCTCACCTGTCCTCTCCATATATCTCTGACCTCATCCTCACCTGTCCTCGTCATATATCTCTGACCTCATCCTCACCTGTCCCCTCCATAAATCTCTGACCTCATCCTCACCTGTCCTCTCCATATATCTCTGACCTCATCCTCACCTGTCCTCGTCATATATCTCTGACCTCATCCTCACCTGTTCCCTCCATATATCTCTGACCTCATCCTCACCTGTCCCCTCCATATATCTCTGACCTCATCCTCACCTGTCCTCGTCATATATCTCTGACCTCATCCTCACCTGTCCCCTCCATATATCTCTGACCTCATCCTCACCTGTCCTCTCCATATATCTCTGACCTCATCCTCACCTGTCCTCTCCATATATCTCTGACCTCATCCACACCTGTCCCCTCCATATATCTCTGACCTCATCCTCACCTGTCCCCTCCATATATCTTTGACCTCATCCACACCTGTCCTCTCCATATATCTCTGACCTCATCCTCACCTGTCCTCGTCATATATCTCTAACCTCATCCTCACCTGTCCTCTCCATATATCTCTGACCTCATCCACACCTGTCCTCTCCATATATCTCTGACCTCATCCTCACCTGTCCTCTCCATATATCTCTGACCTCATCCACACCTGTTCCCTCCATATATCTCTGACCTCAGCCTCACCTGTCCCCTCCATATATCTCTGACCTCATCCTCACCTGTCCTCTCCATATATCTCTGACCTCATCCTCACCTGTCCCCTCATATATCTCTGACCTCATCCTCACATGTCCCCTCCATATATCTCTGACCTCATCCTCACCTGTCCCCTCCATATATCTCTGACCTCATCCTCACCTGTCCTCTCCATATATCTCTGACCTCATCCTCACCTGTCTTCTCCATATATCTCTGACCTCATACTCACCTGTTCCCTCCATATATCTCTGACCACATCTTCAACTGTCCCCTCCATATATCTCTGACCTCACCTGTCCTCTCCATATATCTCTGACCTCATCCACACCTGTCCTCTCCATATATCTCTGACCTCACCTGTCCTCTCCATATATCTCTGACCTCATCCTCACCTGTCCCCTCCATATATCTCTGACCTCATCCTCACCTGTCCTCTCCATATATCTCTGACCTCATCCTCACCTGTCCTCTCCATATATCTCTGACCTCATCCACACCTGTCCCCTCCATATATCTCTGACCTCATCCTCACCTGTCCCCTCCATATATCTTTGACCTCATCCACACCTGTCCTCTCCATATATCTCTGACCTCATCCTCACCTGTCCTCGTCATATATCTCTAACCTCATCCTCACCTGTCCTCTCCATATATCTCTGACCTCATCCACACCTGTCCTCTCCATATATCTCTGACCTCATCCTCACCTGTCCTCTCCATATATCTCTGACCTCATCCTCACCTGTCCTCTCCATATATCTCTGACCTCATCCACACCTGTTCCCTCCATATATCTCTGACCTCATCCTCACCTGTCCCCTCCATATATCTCTGACCTCATCCTCACCTGTCCTCTCCATATATCTCTGACCTCATCCTCACCTGTCCCCTCATATATCTCTGACCTCATCCTCACATGTCCCCTCCATATATCTCTGACCTCATCCTCACCTGTCCCCTCCATATATCTCCGACCTCATCCTCACCTGTCCTCTCCATATATCTCTGACCTCATCCTCACCTGTCTTCTCCATATATCTCTGACCTCATACTCACCTGTTCCCTCCATATATCTCTGACCACATCTTCAACTGTCCCCTCCATATATCTCTGACCTCACCTGTCCTCTCCATATATCTCTGACCTCATCCACACCTGTCCTCTCCATATATCTCTGACCTCACCTGTCCTCTCCATATATCTCTGACCTCATCCTCACCTGTCTCCTCCATATATCTCTGACCTCACCTGTCCCCTCCATATATCTCTGACCTCATCCTCACCTGTCTCCTCCATATATCTCTGACCTTATCCTCACCTGTCCCCTCCATATATCTCTGACCTCATCCTCACCTGTCTCCTCCATATATCTCTGACCTCATCCTCACCTGTCCTCTCCATATATCTCTGACCTCATCCTCACCTGTCCTCTCCATATATCTCTGACCTTATCCTCACCTGTCCCCTCCATATATCTTTGACCTCATCCTCACCTGTCTCCTCCATATATCTCTGACCTCATCCACAACTGTCCTCTCCATATATCTCTGACGTCATCCACACCTGTCCCGTCCATATATCTCTGACCTCATCCTCACCTGTCCCCTCCATATATCTCTGACCTCATCCTCACCTGTCCTCTTCATATATCCCTGACCTCATCCTCACCTGTCCCCTCCATACATCTCTGACCTCACCTGTTCCCTCCATATATCTCTGACCTCCTCCACACCTGTCCCCTCCATATATCTCTGACCTCTTCCACAATTGTCCTCTTCATATATCTCTGACCTCATCCTCACCTGTCCCCTCCATATATCTCTGACCTCATCCTCACCTTTCCCCTCCATATATCTCTGACCTCATCCTCACCTGTCCTCTTCATATATCTCTGACCTCATCCTCACCTGTCCTCGTCATATAACTCTGACCTCATCCACACCTGTCCCCTCCATATAAATCTGACCTCATCCACAACTGTCCTCTCCATATATCTCTGACCTCATACTCACCTGTCCCCTCCATATATCTCTGACCTCATCCACAACCTGTCCCCTCCATATATCTCTGACCTCATTCTCACCTGTCCTCTCCATATATCTCTGACCTCATCCATAACCTGTTCGCTCCACATATCTCTGACCTCATCCTAACCTATACTCTCCATATATCTCTGACCTCATGCTCACCTGTCCCCTTCATATATTTCTGACCACATCCTCACCTATCCCCTCCATATATCTCTGACCTCATCCTCAACTGTCCTCTCCATATATCTCTGACCTCATCCTCACCTGTCCTCTCCATATATCTCTGACCTCATCCTCACCTGTCCTCTCCATATATCTCTGACATCATCCTCACCTGTCCTCTTCATATATCTCTGACCTCATCCTCACCTGTCCTCTCCATATATCTCTGACCTCATCCTCACCTGTCCCCTCCATATATCTCTGACCTCATCCACACCTGTCCCCTCCATATATCTCTGACCTCATCCTCACCTGTCCCCTCCATATATCTCTGACCTCATCCTCACCTGTCCTCTCCATATATCTCTGACCTCATCCTCACCTGTCCTCTCCATATATCTTTGACCTCATCCTCACCTGTCCCCTCCATATATCTCTGACCTCATCCTCACCTGTCCTCTCCATATATCTCTGACCTCATCCTCACCTGTACTCTTCATATATCTCTGACGTCATCCTCACCTGTCCCCTTCATATATTTCTGGCCACATCCTCACCTATCCCCTCCATATATCTCTGACCTCATCCTCACCTGTCCTCTCCATATATCTCTGACCTCATCCTCACCTTTCCCCTCCATATATCTCTGACCTCATCCTCACCTGTCCTCTTCATATATCTCTGACCTCATCCTCACCTGTCCTCGTCATATAACTCTGACCTCATCCACACCTGTCCCCTCCATATAAATCTGACCTCATCCACAACTGTCCTCTTCATATATCTCTGACCTCATCCTCACCTGTCCCCTCCATATATCTCTGACCTCATCCTCACCTTTCCCCTCCATATATCTCTGACCTCATCCTCACCTGTCCTCTTCATATATCTCTGACCTCATCCTCACCTGTCCTCGTCATATAACTCTGACCTCATCCACACCTGTCCCCTCCATATAAATCTGACCTCATCCACAACTGTCCTCTCCATATATCTCTGACCTCATACTCACCTGTCCCCTCCATATATCTCTGACCTCATCCACAACCTGTCCCCTCCATATATCTCTGACCTCATCCTCACCTGTCCTCTCCATATATCTCTGACCTCATCCATAACCTGTTCGCTCCACATATCTCTGACCTCATCCTAACCTATACTCTCCATATATGTCTGACCTCATGCTCACCTGTCCCCTTCATATATTTCTGACCACATCCTCACCTATCCCCTCCATATATCTCTGACCTCATCCTCACCTGTCCTCTCCATATATCTCTGACCTCATCCTCACCTGTCCTCTCCATATATCTCTGACCTCATCCTCACCTGTCCTCTCCATATATCTCTGACATCATCCTCACCTGTCCTCTTCATATATCTCTGACCTCATCCTCACCTGTCCTCTCCATATATCTCTGACCTCATCCTCACCTGTCCCCTCCATATATCTCTGACCTCATCCACACCTGTCCCCTCCATATATCTCTGACCTCATCCTCACCTGTCCCCTCCATATATCTCTGACCTCATCCTCACCTGTCCTCTCCATATATCTCTGACCTCATCCTCACCTGTCCCCTCCATATATCTCTGACCTCATCCTCACCTGTCCTCTCCATATATCTCTGACCTCATCCTCACCTGTCTCCTCCATATATCTCTGACCTCAGCCTCAACTGTCCCCTCCATATATCTCTGACCTCATCCTCACCTGTCCTCTCCATATATCTCTGACCTCATCCTCACCTGTCCTCTTCATATATCTCTGACCTCATCCTCACCTGTCCCCTCCATATATCTCTGACCTCATCCACACCTGTCCCCTCCATATATCTCTGACCTCATCCTCAACTGTCCCCTCCATATATCTCTGACCTCATCCTCACCTGTCCTCTCCATATATCTCTGACCTCATCCTCACCTGTCCTCTCCATATATCTCTGACCTCATCCACACCTGTCCCCTCCATATATCTCTGACCTCATCCTCAACTGTCCCCTCCATATATCTCTGACCTCATCCTCACCTGTCCTCTCCATATATCTCTGACCTCATCCTCACCTGTCCTCTCCGTATATCTCTGACCTCATCCTCACCTGTCCTCTCCATATATCTCTGACCTCATCCTCACCTGTCCTCTCCATATATCTCTGACCTCATCCCCACCTGTCCCCTCCATATATCTCTGACCTCATCCACACCTGTCCCCTCCATATATCTCTGACCTCATCCTCACCTGTCCCCTCCATATATCTCTGATCTCATCCTCACCTGTCCTCTCCATATATCTCTGACCTCACCTGTCCCCTCCATATATCTCTGACCTCATCCTCACCTGTCCCCTCCATATATCTCTGACCTCATCCTCACCTGTCCTCTCCATATATCTCTGACCTCATCCTCACCTGTCCTCTCCATATATCTCTGACCTCACCTGTCCCCTCCATATATCTCTGACCTCATCCTCACCTGTCCCCTCCATATATCTCTGACCTCATCCTCACCTGTCCTCTCCATATATCTCTGACCTCATCCTCACCTGTCCTCTCCATATATCTTTGACCTCATCCTCACCTGTCCCCTCCATATATCTCTGACCTCATCCTCACCTGTCCTCTCCATATATCTCTGACCTCATCCTCACCTGTCCTCTTCATATATCTCTGACCTCATGCTCACATGTCCCCTTCATATATTTCTGGCCACATCCTCACCTATCCCCTCCATATATCTCTGACCTCATCCTCACCTGTCCTCTCCATATATCTCTGACCTCATCCTCACCTGTCCTCTCCATATATCTCTGACCTCATCCTCACCTGTCCTCTCCGTATATCTCTGACCTCATCCTCACCTGTCCTCTCCATATATCTCTGACCTCATCCTCACCTGTCCTCTCCATATATCTCTGACCTCATACTCACCTGTTCCCTCCATATATCTCTGACCACATCTTCAACTGTCCCCTCCATATATCTCTGACCTCAGCCTCAACTGTCCTCTCCATATATCTCTGACCTCATTCATAACCTGTCCGCTCCATATATCTCTGACCTCATCCTCACCTGTCCCCTCCATATATCTCTGACCTCATCCTCACCTGTCCGCTCCATATATCTCTGACCTCAGCCTCAACTGTCCCCTCCATATATCTCTGACCTCATCCTCACCTGTCCTCTCCATATATCTCTGACCTCATCCTCACTTGTCACCTCATATACCTCTGACCTCATGCTCACATGTCCCCTCCATATATCCATATAGTAATTATATTCTTGTATATAATGGGTAGTATTATAGTATTTATATTCTTGTACATAGGAGTAGTATTATAGTAGTTATATTCTTGTACATAGGGGCAGTATTATAGTAGTTATATTCTTGTACATAGGAGTAGTATTATAGTAGTTATATTCTTGTACATAGGGGCAGTATTATAGTAGTTATATTCTTGTACATAGGGGCAGTATTATAGTAGTTATATTCTTGTACATAGGGGCAGTATTATAGTAGTTATATTCTTGTACATAGGGGCAGTATTATAGTAATTATATTCTTGTACATAGGGGCAGTATTATAGTAGTTATATTCTTGTACATAGGAGCAGTATTTAGTAGTTATATTCCTTTACATAGGAGCAGTATTATAGTAGTTATATTCTTGTACACAGGAGTAGTATTATAGTAGTTATATTCTTGTACACAGGAGTAGTATTATACTAGTTATATTCTTGTACATAGGAGTAGTATTATAGTAGTTATATTCTTGTACATAGGAGGTAGTATTATAGTAGTTATATTCTTGTACATAGGAGTAGTATTATAGTAGTTATATTCTTGTACATAGGAGTAGTATTATAGTAGTTATAGTCTTGTACATAGGAGCAGTATTATAGTAGTTATATTCTTGTACATAGGAGGTAGTATTATAGTAGTTATATTCTTGTACATAGGAGTAGTATTATAGTAGTTATATTCTTGTACATAGGAGTAGTATTATAGTAGTTATATTCTTGTACATAGGAGCAGTATTATAGTAGTTATATTCTTGTACATAGGAGGTAGTATTATAGTAGTTATATTCTTGTACATAGGAGTAGTATTATAGTAGTTATATTCTTGTACATAGGAGGTAGTATTATAGTAGTTATATTCTTGTACATAGGAGCAGTATTATAGTAGTTATATTCTTGTACATAGGAGGTAGTATTATAGTAGTTATATTCTTGTACATAGGAGTAGTATTATAGTAGTTATATTCTTGTACATAGGAGTAGTATTATAGTAGTTATATTCTTGTACATAGGAGTAGTATTATAGTAGTTATATTCTTGTACATAGGAGCAGTATTATAGTAGTTATATTCTTGTACATAGGAGTAGTATTATAGTAGTTATATTCTTGTACATAGGAGGTAGTATTATAGTAGTTATATTCTTGTACATAGGAGTAGTATTATAGTAGTTATATTCTTGTACATAGGAGTAGTATTATAGTAGTTATATTCTTGTATATAGGAGGGAGTAATATAGTAGTTATATTCTTGTACATAGGAGTAGTATTATAGTAGTTATATTCTTGTATATAGGAGTAGTATTATAGTAGTTATATTCTTGTACATAGGAGGTAGTATTATAGTAGTTATATTCTTGTACATAGGAGTAGTATTATAGTAGTTATATTCTTGTACATAGGAGCAGTATTATAGTAGTTATATTCTTGTACATAGGAGCAGTATTATAGTAGTTATATTCTTGTACATAGGAGTAGTATTATGGTAGTTATATTCTTGTACATAGGAGTAGTATTATAGTAGTTATATTCTTGTACATAGGAGGTAGTATTATAGTAGTTATATTCTTGTACATAGGAGTAGTATTATACTAGTTATATTCTTGTACATAGGAGTAGTATTATACTAGTTATATTCCTGTACATAGGAGTAGTATTATAGTAGATATATTCTTGTACATAGGAGTAGTATTATAGTAGTTATATTCTTGTACATAGGAGTAGTATTATAGTAGTTATATTCTTGTACATAGGAGGTAGTATTATAGTAGTTATATTCTTGTACATAGGAGTAGTATTATAGTAGTTATAGTCTTGTACATAGGAGCAGTATTATAGTAGTTATATTCTTGTACATAGGAGTAGTATTATAGTAGTTATATTCTTGTACATAGGAGGTAGTATTATAGTAGTTATATTCTTGTACATAGGAGTAGTATTATAGTAGTTATATTCTTGTATATAGGAGGTGGTATTATAGTAATACTATTTCCTGGTTGTGTTAGTTATATTAGTGAAGGTACCTCTTGGTCACTCTTAAGTAACGGTATACTTTTCATCTAGGCCATAAGCGTTCACCCTTCTTCCATTGTGTTTCCCTGGTCTGGTATGAATGTTGTATTTGTTGTACGGAGCGCTCGTCATCACACTCCATTCATCAGCGCTCCCGCCACACAGACAGCCCGGACTGAACTGCTAATTAAAACTCCCCACAGCTAATTGTAATTTTATCTAATGGGTTGATAATTCAACTGTATGACCTGACGACAGGATGTTAAATTTTCATACACCTGCCCTGCTGGTCACACTGATAGTCGGGATTTATAGAAACATCAAACGTGCGGGTGCAGCGGAGTGACGAGACGCTGTAAACTGATTAGTGAGTTTATATGAATTTAAATGACTTGCGCACAGAGGCGGCTGCTTTGTCAGTGCTCATCTGTTAATTGGATTGTATATATTATCACTGCGATTGTGCCGCCCGCTCGCTACAAGTAAACTTCTGACAAAGCGGTTTGACTGTAAAATGTGCATTGAATTTTTTAGCAGGGAGTTTTAATTCTGCCTCCCGTTCAGCGCCATTAATTGAATCTCACGCTGTTTCCCGAGACTGATCCACAGATCTGATATCCATATAGAGACGTGGAGCCGAATCTAGAAAACTGTCTGCGGTATAACTTTCTATATTCTGAAATCAAGAACAACAGAAGCTAAAGGCAAAGTAAGAAGAAGAATAATGAGAAATCACAGAAAGGAGCAAAAGACTAACACCAGCTGGGTATTCATAGGCCATAGGGGCAGTATTATAGTAGTTATATCCCTGTACATAGGAGCAGTATTATAGTAGTTATATTCTTGTACATAGGAGCAGTATTATAGTAGTTATATTCTTGTACATAGGAGTAGTATTATAGTAGTTATATTCTTGTACATAGGAGCAGTATTATAGTAGTTATATTCTTGTACATAGGAGCAGTATTATAGTAGTTATATTCTTGTACATAGGAGTTAGTATTATAGTAGTTATATTCTTGTACATAGGAGTAGTATTATAGTAGTTATATTCTTGTACATAGGAGGTAGTATGATAGTAGTTATATTCTTGTACATAGGAGTAGTATTATAGTAGTTATATTCTTGTACATAGGAGGTAGTATTATAGTAGTTATATTCTTGTACATAGGAGCAGTATTATAGTAGTTATATTCTTGTACATAGGAGGTAGTATTATAGTAGTTATATCCCTGTACATAGGAGCAGTATTATAGTAGTTATATTCTTGTACATAGGAGCAGTATTATAGTAGTTATATTCTTGTACATAGGAGTAGTATTATAGTAGTTATATTCTTGTACATAGGAGTAGTATTATACTAGTTATATTCTTGTACATAGGAGTAGTATTATAGTAGTTATACTCTTGTACATAGGAGTAGTATTATAGTAGTTATATTCTTGTACATAGGAGTAGTATTATAGTAGTTATATTCTTGTACATAGGAGTAGTATTATAGTAGTTATATTCTTGTACATAGGAGTAGTATTATAGTAGTTATATTCTTGTACATAGGAGCAGTATTATAGTAGTTATATTCTTGTACATAGGAGCAGTATTATAGTAGTTATATTCTTGTACATAGGAGTAGTATTATAGTAGTTATATTCTTGTACATAGGAGTAGTATTATAGTAGTTATATTGTTGTACTAGAGGGAGGACGCGGCTTCGCACGGGTATATTACATTTTATGTTTGTGTAGTGGCCCCATAAGAATTGTCCAGTTTTGCACTGGTGTATTTTGTATGTGGTGTGTGTGTATGTCCATAAGCGTCATGTGATTATGTGGATCTCATTTTGGATATCAGTGAAAAACCTGTGATCAGTTGTTATGGATTTCTGGAGTAAAACTGTATCTAATCCTTCCCCGTGTAGTACTGTGTTTAGATGCAAGTATCTAATCCTTTTTGGTGTGGTACTTTGTGCAGATGCACATATCTAATCCTCCCCGTGTGGTATTGTGTGAAGAGGCGCGTATCTAATCCTCCCCTGTGTGATACTGTGTGCTGAGACGCGTATTTAATTCTCTGGCTTGTGGTACTGTGTGCAGAGGCATGTATCTAATCCTCCAAAGTGTGGAACTATGTGTAGACGCGGGTATCTAATCCTACTGCATGTGGTACTGTGTGCAGACTCGTGTATCTAATCCTATGGCATGTACAACTGTGTGCAGACGCGCGTATCTAATCCTCTGGAGTGTGGAACTGTGTGTAGACGCCTGTATCTAATCCTACGGCATGTGGTACTCTGTGCAGACGTGTGTATCTAATGCTTTGGCGTGTACAAATGTGTGCAGACACGCGTATCTAATCCTCTGGAGTGTGGAACTGTGTGTAGATGCGCGTATCTAATCCTATGGCATGTGGTACTGTGTGCAGACACGCGTATCTAATCCTATGGCATGCGGTACTGTGTGTAGACGCATGTATCTAATCTTACGGCATGTGGTACTCTGTGCAGACGCGTGTATCTAATCCTATGGCATGTACAACTTTGTGAAGACACGTGTATCTAATCCTCCCCCGTGTGGTACTGTGTGCAGACGTGCGTATCTAATCCTCCCACGTGTGATACTGTGTGCGGAGACGCATATCTAATTCTCTGGCTTGTGGTACTGTGTGCAGAGGCATGTATCTAATCCTCCAAAGTGTGGTACTGTGTGCACACACGTATCTAATCCTCCCCTGTGTGGTATTGTGTGAAGAGGCGTGTATCTAATCCTTCGGCGTGTGGAACTATGTGTAGACGCGCTTATCTAATCCTACTGCATGTAGTACTGTGTGCAGACGCGGGTATCTAATCCTACTGCATGTGGTACTGTGTGCAGATTCGTGTATCTAATCCTCTGGAGTGTGGAACTGTGTGTAGATGCCTGTATCTAATCCTATGGCATGTGGTACTCTGTGCAGACGCGCGTATCTAATCCTCTGGAGTGTGGAACTGTCTGTAGATGCAGTATCTAATCCTACAGCATGTGGTACTGTGTGCAGACACGCGTATCTAATCCTATGGCGTGTACAATTTTGTGAAGACACGTGTATCTAATCCTCCCCTGTGTGGTATTGTGTGAAGAGGCACGTATCTAATCCTATGGCATGTGGTACTGTGTGTAGACTCGCGTATCTAATCCTCCCCCGTGTGGTACTGTGTGCAGATGTGCGTATCTAATCCTCCCCCGTGTGATACTGTGTGCGGAGACGCATATCTAATTCTCTGGCTTGTGATACTGTGTGCAGAGGCATGTATCTAATCCTCCAAAGTGTGGTACTGTGTGCACACACACGTATCCAATCCTCCCCTGTGTGGTATTGTGTGAAGAGGCGCGTATCTAATCCTTCGGCATGTGGAACTATGTGTAGACGCGCGTATCTAATCTTACAGCATGTGGTACTCTGTGCAGACGCGTGTATCTAATCCTATGGCGTGTATAAATGTGTGCAGACGCGCGTATCTAATCCTCTGGTGTGTGGGACTGTGTGCAGACCCGTGTATCTAATCCTCTGGCGTGTGATACTATGTGCTGATCTGTGTATCTAATCCTCTGATGCGTGTATCTCAGTTTGGATATCAGTGTTGTATTGTGTATGTGGAGTGACCGTGCGTATTGCAGTTGGAATATGAGTGAAAGTCTTGCAGGTTTGTATTGGCTAAGGGGGGGGGGGGGAAACTGTGTTTGGAATGCTGTATCTCAGCAACGGTACATCCTAGCAAGTTGGAGTCTCGTCTTAAACCTTCCCGGATATCTGAAGTATCTCTGTACCAAATTTGGTGAAGATCGGTCCAGTCGTTTGGTTCGCATTAGAGAACAGACAGACAGACAGAAAGTAGTATTATAGTAGTTATATTCTTGTACATAGGAGTAGTATTATAGTAGTTATATTCTTGTACATAGGAGTAGTATTATAGCAGTTATATTCTTGTACATAGGAGTAGTATTATAGTAGTTATATTCTTGTACATAGGAGTAGTATTATAGTAGTTATATTCTTGTACATAGGAGTAGTATTATAGTAGTTATATTCTTGTACATAGGAGTAGTATTATAGTAGTTATATTCTTGTGTATAGGAGGTAGTATTATAGTAGTTATTCTTGTACATAGGAGCAGTATTATAGTAGTTATATTCTTGTACATAGGAGTAGTATTATAGTAGTTATTTTCTTGTACATAGGGGCAGTATTATAGTAGTAATATTCTTGTACATAGGAGTAGTATTATAGTAGTAATATTCTTGTACATAGGAGTAGTAATATAGTAGTTACCGTATATTCTTGTACATAGGAGTAGTAATATAGTAGTTACCGTATATTCTTGTACATAGGAGTAGAATTATAGTAGTTATATTCTTGTACATAGGAGCAGTATTATAGTATTTATATTCTTGTACATAGGAGTAGTATTATAGTAGTTATATTCTTGTACATAGGAGGTAGTATTATAGTAGATATATTCTTGTACATAGGAGCAGTATTATAGTAGTTATATTCTTGTACATAGGAGGTAGTATTATAGTAGTTATATTCTTGTACATAGGAGTAGTATTATAGTAGTTATATTCTTGTACATAGGAGTAGTATTATAGTAGTTATATTCTTGTACATAGGAGTAGTATTATAGCAGTTATATTCTTGTACATAGGAGTAGTATTATAGTAGTTATATTCTTGTACATAGGAGTAGTATTATAGTAGTTATATTCTTGTACATAGGAGTAGTATTATAGTAGTTATATTCTTGTACATAGGAGTAGTATTATAGTAGTTATATTCTTGTACATAGGAGTAGTATTATAGTAGTTATACTCTTGTACATAGGAGCAGTATTATAGTAGTAATATTCTTGTACATAGGAGTAGTATTATAGTAGTTATATTCTTGTACATAGGAGTAGTATTATAGTAGTTATATTCTTGTACATAGCAGTAGTAATATAGCAGTTACCGTATATTCTTGTACATAGGAGTAGAATTATAGTAGTTATATTCTTGTACATAGCAGTAGTATTATAGTAGTTATATTCTTGTACATAGGAGCAGTATTATAGTAGTTATATTCTTGTACATAGGAGGTAGTATTATAGTAGTTATATTCTTGTACATAGGAGCAGTATTATAGTAGTTATATTCTTGTATATAGGAGGTAGTATTATTGTAGTTATATTCTTGTACATAGGGGTAGTATTATAGTAGTTATACTCTTGTACATAGGAGCAGTATTATAGTAGTTATATTCTTGTACATAGGGGCAGTATTATAGTAGTAATATTCTTGTACATAGCAGTAGTAATATAGTAGTTATATTCTTGTATATAGGAGGTAGTATTATAGTAGTTATATTCTTGTACATAGGAGTAGTATTATAGTAGTTACATTCTTGTATATAGGAGGTAGTATTATAGTAGTTATATTCTTGTATATAGGAGCAGTATTATAGTAGTTATATTCTTGTACATAGGAGGTAGTATTATAGTAGTTATATTCTTGTACATAGGAGTAGTATTATAGTAGTTATATTCTTGTACATAGGAGCAGTATTATAGTAGTTATATTCTTGTACATAGGAGTAGTATTATAGTAGTTATATTCTTGTACATAGGAGTAGTATTATAGTAGTTATATTCTTGTACATAGGAGTAGTATTATAGTAGTTATATTCTTGTACATAGGAGGTAGTATTATAGTAGTTATACTCTTGTACATAGGAGTAGTATTATAGTAGTTATATTCTTGTACATAGGAGGTAGTATTATAGTAGTTATATTCTTGTACATAGGAGTAGTATTATAGTAGTTATATTCTTGTATATAGGAGTAGTATTATAGTAGTTATATTCTTGTACATAGGAGTAGGATTATAGTAGTTATATTCTTGTACATAGGAGTAGTATTATAGTAGTTATATTCTTGTACATAGGAGCAGTATTATAGTAGTTATATTCTTGTACATAGGAGGTAGTATTATAGTAGTTATATTCTTGTACATAGGAGTAGTATTATAGTAGTTATATTCTTGTACATAGGAGGTAGTATTATAGTAGTTATATTCTTGTACATAGGAGTAGTATTATAGTAGTTATATTCTTGTATATAGGAGTAGTATTATAGTAGTTATTCTTGTACATAGGAGTAGTATTATAGTAGTTATATTCTTGTACATAGGAGTAGTATTATAGTAGTTATATTCTTGTACATAGGAGGTAGTATTATAGTAGTTATATTCTTGTACATAGGAGTAGTATTATAGTAGTTATATTCTTGTGTATAGGAGGTAGTATTATAGTAGTTATTCTTGTACATAGGAGCCGTATTATAGTAGTTATATTCTTGTACATAGGAGTAGTATTATAGTAGTTATATTCTTGTACATAGGAGTAGTATTATAGTAGTTATATTCTTGTACATAGGAGGTAGAATTATAGTAGTTATATTCTTGTACATAGGAGTAGTATTATAGTAGTTATATTCTTGTACATAGGAGCAGTATTATAGTAATTATATTCTTGTATATAGGAGCAGTATTATAGTAGTTATATTCTTGTACATAGGAGCAGTATTATAGTAGTTATATTCTTGTACATAGGAGTAGTATTATAGTAGTTATATTCTTGTACATAGGAGCAGTATTATAGTAGTTATATTCTTGTACATAGGAGTAGTATTATAGTAGTTCTATTCTTGTACATAGGGGCAGTATTATAGTAGATATATTCTTGTACATAGGAGTAGTATTATAGTAGTTATTTTCTTGTACATAGGAGTAGTATTATAGTAGTTATATTCTTGTACATAGGAGTAGTATTATAGTAGTTATATTCTTGTACATAGCAGTAGTATTATAGTAGTTATATTCTTGTACATAGAAGTTAGTATTATAGTAGTTATATTCTTGTACATAGGAGTAGTATTATAGTAGTTATATTCTTGTACATAGGAGTAGTATTATAGTAGTTATATTCTTGTACATAGGAGTAGTATTATAGTAGTTATATTCTTGTACATAGGAGTAGTATTATAGTAGTTATATTCTTGTACATAGGAGGTAGTATTATAGTAGTTATATCCCTGTACATAGGAGTAGTATTATAGTAGTTATATTCTTGTACATAGGAGCAGTATTATATTAGTTATATTCTTGTACATAGGAGTAGTATTATAGTAGTTATATTCTTGTACATAGGAGGTAGTATTATAGTAGTTATATTCTTGAACATAGCAGTAGTGTTATAGTAGTTATATTCTTGCACATAGGAGCAGTATTATAGTAGTTATATTCTTGTGTATAGGAGGTAGTATTATAGTAGTTATTCTTGTACATAGGAGCAGTATTATAGTAGTTATATTCTTGTACATAGGAGTAGTATTATAGTAGTTATATTCTTGTACATAGGAGTAGTATTATAGTAGTTATATTCTTGTACATAGGAGGTAGTATTATAGTAGTTATATTCTTGTGTATAGGAGGTAGTATTATAGTAGTTATTCTTGTACATAGGAGGTAGTATTATAGTAATTATATTCTTGTACATAGGAGTAGTATTATAGTAGTTATTCTTGTACATAGGAGTAGTATTATAGTAGTTATATTCTTGTACATAGCAGAAGTGTTATAGTAGTTATATTCTTGTACATAGGAGCAGTATTATAGTAGTTATTCTTGTACATAGGAGTAGTATTATAGTAGTTAAATTCTTGTACATAGGAGTAGTATTATAGTAGTTATATTCTTGTACATAGGAGGTAGTATTATAGTAGTTATATTCTTGTGTATAGGAGGTAGTATTATAGTAGTTATTCTTGTACATAGAAGGTAGTATTATAGTAGTTATATTCTTGTACATAGCAGAAGTGTTATAGTAGTTATATTCTTGTACATAGGAGCAGTATTATAGTAGTTATATTCTTGTACATAGGAGGTAGTATTATAGTAGTTATATTCTTGTACATAGGAGTAGTATTATAGTAGTTATATTCTTGTACATAGGAGTAGTATTATAGTAGTTATATTCTTGTACATAGGAGTAGTATTATAGCAGTTATATTCTTGTACATAGGAGTAGTATTATAGTAGTTACATTCTTGTACATAGGAGTAGTATTATAGTAGTTATATTCTTGTACATAGGAGGTAGTATTATAGTAGTTATTCTTGTACATAGGAGCCGTATTATAGTAGTTATATTCTTGTACATAGGAGTAGTATTATAGTAGTTATATTCTTGTACATAGGAGTAGTATTATAGTAGTTATATTCTTGTACATAGGAGGTAGTATTATAGTAGTTATATTCTTGTGTATAGGAGGTAGTATTATAGTAGTTATTCTTGTACATAGGAGGTAGTATTATAGTAGTTATATTCTTGTACATAGGAGCAGTATTATAGTAGTTATATTCTTGTACATAGGAGGTAGTATTATAGTAGTTATATTCTTGTACATAGGAGCAGTATTATAGTAGTTATATTCTTGTACATAGGAGTAGTATTATAGTAGTTATATTCTTGTACATAGGAGTAGTATTATAGCAGTTATATTCTTGTACATAGGAGTAGTATTATAGTAGTTATATTCTTGTACATAGGAGTAGTATTATAGTAGTTATATTCTTGTACATAGGAGTAGTATTATAGTAGTTATATTCTTGTACATAGGAGTAGTATTATAGTAGTTATATTCTTGTACATAGGAGTAGTATTATAGTAGTTATATTCTTGTACATAGGAGTAGTATTATAGTAGTTATATTCTTGTACATAGGAGTAGTATTATAGCAGTTATATTCTTGTACATAGGAGTAGTATTATAGTAGTTATATTCTTGTACATAGGAGTAGTATTATAGTAGTTATATTCTTGTACATAGGAGTAGTATTATAGTAGTTATATTCTTGTACATAGGAGTAGTATTATAGTAGTTATATTCTTGTACATAGGAGTAGTATTATAGCAGTTATATTCTTGTACATAGGAGTAGTATTATAGTAGTTATATTCTTGTACATAGGAGTAGTATTATAGTAGTTATATTCTTGTACATAGGAGTAGTATTATAGTAGTTATATTCTTGTACATAGGAGTAGTATTATAGTAGTTATACTCTTGTACATAGGAGCAGTATTATAGTAGTTATTTTCTTGTACATAGGGGCAGTATTATAGTAGTAATATTCTTGTACATAGGAGTAGTATTATAGTAGTTATATTCTTGTACATAGGAGTAGTATTATAGTAGTTATATTCTTGTACATAGGAGTAGTATTATAGTAGTTATATTCTTGTACATAGGAGTAGTATTATAGTAGTTATATTCTTGTACATAGGAGTAGTATTATAGCAGTTATATTCTTGTACATAGGAGTAGTATTATAGTAGTTACATTCTTGTACATAGGAGTAGTATTATAGTAGTTATATTCTTGTACATAGGAGGTAGTATTATAGTAGTTATTCTTGTACATAGGAGCCGTATTATAGTAGTTATATTCTTGTACATAGGAGTAGTATTATAGTAGTTATATTCTTGTACATAGGAGTAGTATTATAGTAGTTATATTCTTGTACATAGGAGGTAGTATTATAGTAGTTATATTCTTGTGTATAGGAGGTAGTATTATAGTAGTTATTCTTGTACATAGGAGGTAGTATTATAGTAGTTATATTCTTGTACATAGGAGCAGTATTATAGTAGTTATATTCTTGTACATAGGAGGTAGTATTATAGTAGTTATATTCTTGTACATAGGAGCAGTATTATAGTAGTTATATTCTTGTACATAGGAGTAGTATTATAGTAGTTATATTCTTGTACATAGGAGTAGTATTATAGCAGTTATATTCTTGTACATAGGAGTAGTATTATAGTAGTTATATTCTTGTACATAGGAGTAGTATTATAGTAGTTATATTCTTGTACATAGGAGTAGTATTATAGTAGTTATATTCTTGTACATAGGAGTAGTATTATAGTAGTTATATTCTTGTACATAGGAGTAGTATTATAGTAGTTATATTCTTGTACATAGGAGTAGTATTATAGTAGTTATATTCTTGTACATAGGAGTAGTATTATAGCAGTTATATTCTTGTACATAGGAGTAGTATTATAGTAGTTATATTCTTGTACATAGGAGTAGTATTATAGTAGTTATATTCTTGTACATAGGAGTAGTATTATAGTAGTTATATTCTTGTACATAGGAGTAGTATTATAGTAGTTATATTCTTGTACATAGGAGTAGTATTATAGCAGTTATATTCTTGTACATAGGAGTAGTATTATAGTAGTTATATTCTTGTACATAGGAGTAGTATTATAGTAGTTATATTCTTGTACATAGGAGTAGTATTATAGTAGTTATATTCTTGTACATAGGAGTAGTATTATAGTAGTTATACTCTTGTACATAGGAGCAGTATTATAGTAGTTATTTTCTTGTACATAGGGGCAGTATTATAGTAGTAATATTCTTGTACATAGGAGTAGTATTATAGTAGTTATATTCTTGTACATAGCAGTAGTAATATAGTAGTTACCGTATATTCTTGTACATAGGAGTAGTATTATAGTAGTTATATTCTTGTACATAGCAGTAGTATTATAGTAGTTATATTCTTGTACATAGGAGCAGTATTATAGTAGTTATATTCTTGTACATAGGAGGTAGTATTATAGTAGTTATATTCTTGTATATAGGAGTAGTATTATAGTAGTTACATTCTTGTACATAGGAGCAGTATTATAGTAGTTATATTCTTGTACATAGCAGTAGTAGTATTATAGTAGTTATATTCTTGTACATAGCAGTAGTAGTATTATAGTAGTTATATTCTTGTACATAGGAGCAGTATTATAGTAGTTATATTCTTGTACATAGGAGCAGTATTATAGTAGTTATATTCTTGTACATAGGAGGTAGTATTATAGTAGTTACATTCTTGTACATAGGAGTAGTATTATAGTAGTTATATTCTTGTACATAGGAGTAGTATTATAGTAGTTATATTCTTGTACATAGGAGTAGTATTATAGTAGTTATATTCTTGTACATACGAGTAGTATTATACTAGTTATACTCTTGTACATAGGAGTAGTATTATAGTAGTTATATTCTTGTATATAGGAGGTAGTATTATAGTAGTTATATTCTTGTATATAGGAGGTAGTATTATAGTAGTTATATTCTTGTACATAGGAGTAGTATTATAGTAGTTATATTCTTGTACATAGGAGCAGTATTATAGTAGTTATATTCTTGTACATAGGAGCAGTATTATAGTAGTTATATTCTTGTACATAGGAGCAGTATTATAGTAGTTATTAGAGATGAGCGAACACTAAAATGTTCGAGGTTCGAAATTCAATTCGAACAGCCGCTCACTGTTCGAGTGTTCGAATGGGTTTCGAACCCCATTATAGTCTATGGGGAACATAAACTCGTTAAGGGGGAAACCCAAATTCGTGTCTGGAGGGTCACCAAGTCCACTATGACACCCCAGGAAATGATACCAACACCCTGGAATGACACTGGGACAGCAGGGGAAGCATGTCTGGGGGCATAAAAGTCACTTTATTTCATGGAAATCCCTGTCAGTTTGCGATTTTCGCAAGCTAACTTTTCCCCATAGAAATGCATTGGCCAGTGCTGATTGGCCAGAGTACGGAACTCGACCAATCAGCGCTGGCTCTGCTGGAGGAGGCGGAGTCTAAGATAGCTCCACACCAGTCTCCATTCAGGTCCGACCTTAGACTCCGCCTCCTCCGGCAGAGCCAGCGCTGATTGGCCGAAGGCTGGCCAATGCATTCCTATGCGAATGCAGACTTAGCAGTGCTGAGTCAGTTTTGCTCAACTACACATCTGATGCACACTCGGCACTGCTACATCAGATGTAGCAATCTGATGTAGCAGAGCCGAGGGTGCACTAGAACCCCTGTGCAAACTCAGTTCACGCTAATAGAATGCATTGGCCAGCGCTGATTGGCCAATGCATTCTATTAGCCCGATGAAGTAGAGCTGAATGTGTGTGCTAAGCACACACATTCAGCACTGCTTCATCAAGCCAATACAATGCATTAGCCAGTGCTGATTGGCCAGAGTACGGAATTCGGCCAATCAGCGCTGGCTCTGCTGGAGGAGGCGGAGTCTAAGGTCGGACCTGAATGGAGACTGGTGTGGAGCGATCTTAGACTCCGCCTCCTCCAGCAGAGCCAGCGCTGATTGGCCGAATTCCGTACTCTGGCCAATCAGCACTGGCTAATGCATTGTATTGGCGTGATGAAGCAGTGCTGAATGTGTGTGCTTAGCACACACATTCAGCTCTACTTCATCGGGCTAATAGAATGCATTGGCCAGCGCTGATTGGCCGAATTCCGTACTCTGGCCAATCAGTGCTGGCCAATGCATTCTATTAGCTTGATGAAGCAGAGTGTGCACAAGGGTTCAAGCGCACCCTCGGCTCTGATGTAGCAGAGCCGAGGCTGCACAAGGGTTCAAGCGCACCCTCGGCTCTGATGTAGCAGAGCCGAGGCTGCACAAGGGTTCAAGCGCACCCTCGGCTCTGATGTAGGAGAGCCGAGGGTGCACTTGAACCCTTGTGCACCCTCAGCTCTGCTACATCAGAGCCGAGGGTGCGCTTGAACCCTTGTGCACACTCTGCTTCATCAAGCTAATAGAATGCATTGGCCAGCGCTGATTGGCCAATGTATTCTATTAGCCTGATGAAGTAGAGCTGAATGTGTGTGCTAAGCACACACATTCAGCTCTACTTCATCGGGCTAATAGAATGCATTGGCCAGCGCTGATTGGCCAGAGTACGGAACTCGACCAATCAGCGCTGGCTCTGCTGGAGGAGGCGGAGTCTAAGATCGCTCCACACCAGTCTCCATTCAGGTCCGACCTTAGACTCCGCCTCCTCCAGCAGAGCCAGCGCTGATTGGCCGAATTCCGTACTCTGGCCAATCAGCACTGGCTAATGCATTGTATTGGCGTGATGAAGCAGTGCTGAATGTGTGTGCTTAGCACACACATTCAGCTCTACTTCATCAGGCTAATAGAATACATTGGCCAATCAGCGCTGGCCAATGCATTCTATTAGCTTGATGAAGCAGAGTGTGCACAAGGGTTCAAGCGCACCCTCGGCTCTGATGTAGCAGAGCTGAGGGTGCACAAGGGTTCAAGTGCACCCTCGGCTCTCCTACATCAGAGCCGAGGGTGCGCTTGAACCCTTGTGCAGCCTCGGCTCTGCTACATCAGAGCCGAGGGTGCGCTTGAACCCTTGTGCACACTCTGCTTCATCAAGCTAATAGAATGCATTGGCCAGCACTGATTGGCCAGAGTACGGAATTCAGCCAATCAGCGCTGGCCAATGCATCCCTATGGGAAAAAGTTTATCTCACAAAAATCACAATTACACACCCGATAGAGCCCCAAAAAGTTATTTTTAATAACATTCCCCCCTAAATAAAGGTTATCCCTAGCTATCCCTGCCTGTACAGCTATCCCTGTCTCATAGTCACAAAGTTCACATTCTCATATGACCCGGATTTGAAATCCACTATTCGTCTAAAATGGAGGTCACCTGATTTCGGCAGCCAATGACTTTTTCCAATTTTTTTCAATGCCCCCAGTGTCGTAGTTCCTGTCCCACCTCCCCTGCGCTGTTATTGGTGCAAAAAAGGCGCCAGGGAAGGTGGGAGGGGAATCGAATTTTGGCGCACTTTACCACGTGGTGTTCGATTCGATTCGAACATGGCGAACACCCTGATATCCGATCGAACATGTGTTCGATAGAACACTGTTCGCTCATCTCTAGTAGTTATATTCTTGTACATAGGAGCAGTATTATAGTAGTTATATTCTTGTACATAGGAGCAGTATTATAGTAGTTATATTCTTGTACATAGGAGGTAGTATTATAGTAGTTATATTCTTGTGTATAGGAGGTAGTATTATAGTAGTTATTCTTGTACATAGAAGGTAGTATTATAGTAGTTATATTCTTGTACATAGGAGCAGTATTATAGTAGTTATATTCTTGTACATAGGAGGTAGTATTATAGTAGTTATATTCTTGTACATAGGAGTAGTATTATAGTAGTTATATTCTTGTACATAGGAGTAGTATTATAGCAGTTATATTCTTGTACATAGGAGTAGTATTATAGCAGTTATATTCTTGTACATAGGAGTAGTATTATAGTAGTTACATTCTTGTACATAGGAGTAGTATTATAGTAGTTATATTCTTGTACATAGGAGGTAGTATTATAGTAGTTATTCTTGTACATAGGAGCCGTATTATAGTAGTTATATTCTTGTACATAGGAGTAGTATTATAGTAGTTATATTCTTGTACATAGGAGTAGTATTATAGTAGTTATATTCTTGTACATAGGAGGTAGTATTATAGTAGTTATATTCTTGTGTATAGGAGGTAGTATTATAGTAGTTATTCTTGTACATAGGAGGTAGTATTATAGTAGTTATATTCTTGTACATAGGAGCAGTATTATAGTAGTTATATTCTTGTACATAGGAGGTAGTATTATAGTAGTTATATT
The DNA here is from genome assembly GCF_031893055.1 of Leptodactylus fuscus. Taxonomy (NCBI): domain Eukaryota; kingdom Metazoa; phylum Chordata; class Amphibia; order Anura; family Leptodactylidae; genus Leptodactylus; species Leptodactylus fuscus. Next base: position 3,511,928 of record NC_134268.1, on the reverse strand, counting down.
CTTGTACATAGGAGCAGTATTATAGTAGTTATATTCTTGTACATAGGAGTAGTATTATAGTAGTTATATTCTTGTACATAGGAGTAGTATTATAGCAGTTATATTCTTGTACATAGGAGTAGTATTATAGTAGTTATATTCTTGTACATAGGAGTAGTATTATAGTAGTTATATTCTTGTACATAGGAGTAGTATTATAGTAGTTATATTCTTGTACATAGGAGTAGTATTATAGTAGTTATATTCTTGTACATAGGAGTAGTATTATAGTAGTTATATTCTTGTACATAGGAGTAGTATTATAGTAGTTATATTCTTGTACATAGGAGTAGTATTATAGCAGTTATATTCTTGTACATAGGAGTAGTATTATAGTAGTTATATTCTTGTACATAGGAGTAGTATTATAGTAGTTATATTCTTGTACATAGGAGTAGTATTATAGTAGTTATATTCTTGTACATAGGAGTAGTATTATAGTAGTTATATTCTTGTACATAGGAGTAGTATTATAGCAGTTATATTCTTGTACATAGGAGTAGTATTATAGTAGTTATATTCTTGTACATAGGAGTAGTATTATAGTAGTTATATTCTTGTACATAGGAGTAGTATTATAGTAGTTATACTCTTGTACATAGGAGCAGTATTATAGTAGTTATTTTCTTGTACATAGGGGCAGTATTATAGTAGTAATATTCTTGTACATAGGAGTAGTATTATAGTAGTTATATTCTTGTACATAGGAGTAGTATTATAGTAGTTATATTCTTGTACATAGGAGTAGTATTATAGTAGTTATATTCTTGTACATAGGAGTAGTATTATAGTAGTTATATTCTTGTACATAGGAGTAGTATTATAGCAGTTATATTCTTGTACATAGGAGTAGTATTATAGTAGTTACATTCTTGTACATAGGAGTAGTATTATAGTAGTTATATTCTTGTACATAGGAGGTAGTATTATAGTAGTTATTCTTGTACATAGGAGCCGTATTATAGTAGTTATATTCTTGTACATAGGAGTAGTATTATAGTAGTTATATTCTTGTACATAGGAGTAGTATTATAGTAGTTATATTCTTGTACATAGGAGGTAGTATTATAGTAGTTATATTCTTGTGTATAGGAGGTAGTATTATAGTAGTTATTCTTGTACATAGGAGGTAGTATTATAGTAGTTATATTCTTGTACATAGGAGCAGTATTATAGTAGTTATATTCTTGTACATAGGAGGTAGTATTATAGTAGTTATATTCTTGTACATAGGAGCAGTATTATAGTAGTTATATTCTTGTACATAGGAGTAGTATTATAGTAGTTATATTCTTGTACATAGGAGTAGTATTATAGCAGTTATATTCTTGTACATAGGAGTAGTATTATAGTAGTTATATTCTTGTACATAGGAGTAGTATTATAGTAGTTATATTCTTGTACATAGGAGTAGTATTATAGTAGTTATATTCTTGTACATAGGAGTAGTATTATAGTAGTTATATTCTTGTACATAGGAGTAGTATTATAGTAGTTATATTCTTGTACATAGGAGTAGTATTATAGTAGTTATATTCTTGTACATAGGAGTAGTATTATAGCAGTTATATTCTTGTACATAGGAGTAGTATTATAGTAGTTATATTCTTGTACATAGGAGTAGTATTATAGTAGTTATATTCTTGTACATAGGAGTAGTATTATAGTAGTTATATTCTTGTACATAGGAGTAGTATTATAGTAGTTATATTCTTGTACATAGGAGTAGTATTATAGCAGTTATATTCTTGTACATAGGAGTAGTATTATAGTAGTTATATTCTTGTACATAGGAGTAGTATTATAGTAGTTATATTCTTGTACATAGGAGTAGTATTATAGTAGTTATATTCTTGTACATAGGAGTAGTATTATAGTAGTTATACTCTTGTACATAGGAGCAGTATTATAGTAGTTATTTTCTTGTACATAGGGGCAGTATTATAGTAGTAATATTCTTGTACATAGGAGTAGTATTATAGTAGTTATATTCTTGTACATAGCAGTAGTAATATAGTAGTTACCGTATATTCTTGTACATAGGAGTAGTATTATAGTAGTTATATTCTTGTACATAGCAGTAGTATTATAGTAGTTATATTCTTGTACATAGGAGCAGTATTATAGTAGTTATATTCTTGTACATAGGAGGTAGTATTATAGTAGTTATATTCTTGTATATAGGAGTAGTATTATAGTAGTTACATTCTTGTACATAGGAGCAGTATTATAGTAGTTATATTCTTGTACATAGCAGTAGTAGTATTATAGTAGTTATATTCTTGTACATAGCAGTAGTAGTATTATAGTAGTTATATTCTTGTACATAGGAGCAGTATTATAGTAGTTATATTCTTGTACATAGGAGCAGTATTATAGTAGTTATATTCTTGTACATAGGAGGTAGTATTATAGTAGTTACATTCTTGTACATAGGAGTAGTATTATAGTAGTTATATTCTTGTACATAGGAGTAGTATTATAGTAGTTATATTCTTGTATATAGGAGGTAGTATTATAATAGTTATATTCTTGTATATAGGAGGTAGTATTATAGTAGTTATATTCTTGTACATAGGAGTAGTATTATAGTAGTTATATTCTTGTACATAGGAGCAGTATTATAGTAGTTATATTCTTGTACATAGGAGCAGTATTATAGTAGTTATATTCTTGTACATAGGAGGTAGTATTATAGTAGTTACATTCTTGTACATAGGAGTAGTATTATAGTAGTTATATTCTTGTACATAGGAGTAGTATTATAGTAGTTATATTCTTGTACATAGGAGTAGTATTATAGTAGTTATATTCTTGTACATACGAGTAGTATTATACTAGTTATACTCTTGTACATAGGAGTAGTATTATAGTAGTTATATTCTTGTATATAGGAGGTAGTATTATAGTAGTTATATTCTTGTATATAGGAGGTAGTATTATAGTAGTTATATTCTTGTACATAGGAGTAGTATATATTCTTGTACATAGGAGCAGTATTATAGTAGTTATATTCTTGTACATAGGAGTAGTATTATAGTAGTTATATTCTTGTATATAGGAGGTAGTATTATAGTAGTTATATTCTTGTACATAGGAGTAGTATTATAGTAGTTATATTCTTGTATATAGGAGGTAGTATTATAGTAGTTATATTCTTGTACATAGGAGTAGTATTATAGTAGTTATATTCTTGTACATAGGAGTAGTATTATAGTAGTTATATTCTTGTACATAGGAGCAGTATTATAGTAGTTATATTCTTGTACATAGGAGGTAGTATTATAGTAGTTACATTCTTGTACATAGGAGTAGTATTATAGTAGTTATATTCTTGTACATAGGAGTAGTATTATAGTAGTTATATTCTTGTACATAGGAGTAGTATTATAGTAGTTATATTCTTGTACATACGAGTAGTATTATACTAGTTATACTCTTGTACATAGGAGTAGTATTATAGTAGTTATATTCTTGTATATAGGAGGTAGTATTATAGTAGTTATATTCTTGTATATAGGAGGTAGTATTATAGTAGTTATATTCTTGTACATAGGAGTAGTATTATAGTAGTTATATTCTTGTACATAGGAGCAGTATTATAGTAGTTATATTCTTGTACATAGGAGCAGTATTATAGTAGTTATATTCTTGTACATAGGAGCAGTATTATAGTAGTTATTAGAGATGAGCGAACACTAAAATGTTCGAGGTTCGAAATTCGATTCGAACAGCCGCTCACTGTTCGAGTGTTCGAATGGGTTTCGAACCCCATTATAGTCTATGGGGAACATAAACTCGTTAAGGGGGAAACCCAAATTCGTGTCTGGAGGGTCACCAAGTCCACTATGACACCCCAGGAAATGATACCAACACCCTGGAATGACACTGGGACAGCAGGGGAAGCATGTCTGGGGGCATAAAAGTCACTTTATTTCATGGAAATCCCTGTCAGTTTGCGATTTTCGCAAGCTAACTTTTCCCCATAGAAATGCATTGGCCAGTGCTGATTGGCCAGAGTACGGAACTCGACCAATCAGCGCTGGCTCTGCTGGAGGAGGCGGAGTCTAAGATAGCTCCACACCAGTCTCCATTCAGGTCCGACCTTAGACTCCGCCTCCTCCGGCAGAGCCAGCGCTGATTGGCCGAAGGCTGGCCAATGCATTCCTATGCGAATGCAGACTTAGCAGTGCTGAGTCAGTTTTGCTCAACTACACATCTGATGCACACTCGGCACTGCTACATCAGATGTAGCAATCTGATGTAGCAGAGCCGAGGGTGCACTAGAACCCCTGTGCAAACTCAGTTCACGCTAATAGAATGCATTGGCCAGCGCTGATTGGCCAATGCATTCTATTAGCCCGATGAAGTAGAGCTGAATGTGTGTGCTAAGCACACACATTCAGCACTGCTTCATCAAGCCAATACAATGCATTAGCCAGTGCTGATTGGCCAGAGTACGGAATTCGGCCAATCAGCGCTGGCTCTGCTGGAGGAGGCGGAGTCTAAGGTCGGACCTGAATGGAGACTGGTGTGGAGCGATCTTAGACTCCGCCTCCTCCAGCAGAGCCAGCGCTGATTGGCCGAATTCCGTACTCTGGCCAATCAGCACTGGCTAATGCATTGTATTGGCGTGATGAAGCAGTGCTGAATGTGTGTGCTTAGCACACACATTCAGCTCTACTTCATCGGGCTAATAGAATGCATTGGCCAGCGCTGATTGGCCGAATTCCGTACTCTGGCCAATCAGTGCTGGCCAATGCATTCTATTAGCTTGATGAAGCAGAGTGTGCACAAGGGTTCAAGCGCACCCTCGGCTCTGATGTAGCAGAGCCGAGGCTGCACAAGGGTTCAAGCGCACCCTCGGCTCTGATGTAGCAGAGCCGAGGCTGCACAAGGGTTCAAGCGCACCCTCGGCTCTGATGTAGGAGAGCCGAGGGTGCACTTGAACCCTTGTGCACCCTCAGCTCTGCTACATCAGAGCCGAGGGTGCGCTTGAACCCTTGTGCACACTCTGCTTCATCAAGCTAATAGAATGCATTGGCCAGCGCTGATTGGCCAATGTATTCTATTAGCCTGATGAAGTAGAGCTGAATGTGTGTGCTAAGCACACACATTCAGCTCTACTTCATCGGGCTAATAGAATGCATTGGCCAGCGCTGATTGGCCAGAGTACGGAACTCGACCAATCAGCGCTGGCTCTGCTGGAGGAGGCGGAGTCTAAGATCGCTCCACACCAGTCTCCATTCAGGTCCGACCTTAGACTCCGCCTCCTCCAGCAGAGCCAGCGCTGATTGGCCGAATTCCGTACTCTGGCCAATCAGCACTGGCTAATGCATTGTATTGGCGTGATGAAGCAGTGCTGAATGTGTGTGCTTAGCACACACATTCAGCTCTACTTCATCAGGCTAATAGAATACATTGGCCAATCAGCGCTGGCCAATGCATTCTATTAGCTTGATGAAGCAGAGTGTGCACAAGGGTTCAAGCGCACCCTCGGCTCTGATGTAGCAGAGCTGAGGGTGCACAAGGGTTCAAGTGCACCCTCGGCTCTCCTACATCAGAGCCGAGGGTGCGCTTGAACCCTTGTGCAGCCTCGGCTCTGCTACATCAGAGCCGAGGGTGCGCTTGAACCCTTGTGCACACTCTGCTTCATCAAGCTAATAGAATGCATTGGCCAGCACTGATTGGCCAGAGTACGGAATTCAGCCAATCAGCGCTGGCCAATGCATCCCTATGGGAAAAAGTTTATCTCACAAAAATCACAATTACACACCCGATAGAGCCCCAAAAAGTTATTTTTAATAACATTCCCCCCTAAATAAAGGTTATCCCTAGCTATCCCTGCCTGTACAGCTATCCCTGTCTCATAGTCACAAAGTTCACATTCTCATATGACCCGGATTTGAAATCCACTATTCGTCTAAAATGGAGGTCACCTGATTTCGGCAGCCAATGACTTTTTCCAATTTTTTTCAATGCCCCCAGTGTCGTAGTTCCTGTCCCACCTCCCCTGCGCTGTTATTGGTGCAAAAAAGGCGCCAGGGAAGGTGGGAGGGGAATCGAATTTTGGCGCACTTTACCACGTGGTGTTCGATTCGATTCGAACATGGCGAACACCCTGATATCCGATCGAACATGTGTTCGATAGAACACTGTTCGCTCATCTCTAGTAGTTATATTCTTGTACATAGGAGCAGTATTATAGTAGTTATATTCTTGTACATAGGAGCAGTATTATAGTAGTTATATTCTTGTACATAGGAGGTAGTATTATAGTAGTTATATTCTTGTGTATAGGAGGTAGTATTATAGTAGTTATTCTTGTACATAGAAGGTAGTATTATAGTAGTTATATTCTTGTACATAGGAGCAGTATTATAGTAGTTATATTCTTGTACATAGGAGGTAGTATTATAGTAGTTATATTCTTGTACATAGGAGTAGTATTATAGTAGTTATATTCTTGTACATAGGAGTAGTATTATAGCAGTTATATTCTTGTACATAGGAGTAGTATTATAGCAGTTATATTCTTGTACATAGGAGTAGTATTATAGTAGTTACATTCTTGTACATAGGAGTAGTATTATAGTAGTTATATTCTTGTACATAGGAGGTAGTATTATAGTAGTTATTCTTGTACATAGGAGCCGTATTATAGTAGTTATATTCTTGTACATAGGAGTAGTATTATAGTAGTTATATTCTTGTACATAGGAGTAGTATTATAGTAGTTATATTCTTGTACATAGGAGGTAGTATTATAGTAGTTATATTCTTGTACATAGGAGTAGTATTATAGTAGTTATATTCTTGTACATAGGAGTAGTATTATAGTAGTTATATTCTTGTGTATAGGAGGTAGTATTATAGTAGTTATTCTTGTACATAGGAGGTAGTATTATAGTAGTTATATTCTTGTACATAGGAGCAGTATTATAGTAGTTATATTCTTGTACATAGGAGGTAGTATTATAGTAGTTATATTCTTGTACATAGGAGTAGTATTATAGTAGTTATATTCTTGTACATAGGAGTAGTATTATAGTAGTTATATTCTTGTACATAGGAGGTAGTATTATAGTAGTTATATTCTTGTACATAGGAGCAGTATTATAGTAGTTATATTCTTGTACATAGGAGTAGTATTATAGTAGTTATATTCTTGTACATAGGAGTAGTATTATAGCAGTTATATTCTTGTACATAGGAGTAGTATTATAGTAGTTATATTCTTGTACATAGGAGTAGTATTATAGTAGTTATATTCTTGTACATAGGAGTAGTATTATAGTAGTTATATTCTTGTACATAGGAGTAGTATTATAGTAGTTATATTCTTGTACATAGGAGTAGTATTATAGTAGTTATATTCTTGTACATAGGAGTAGTATTATAGTAGTTATATTCTTGTACATAGGAGTAGTATTATAGCAGTTATATTCTTGTACATAGGAGTAGTATTATAGTAGTTATATTCTTGTACATAGGAGTAGTATTATAGTAGTTATATTCTTGTACATAGGAGTAGTATTATAGTAGTTATATTCTTGTACATAGGAGTAGTATTATAGTAGTTATATTCTTGTACATAGGAGTAGTATTATAGCAGTTATATTCTTGTACATAGGAGTAGTATTATAGTAGTTATATTCTTGTACATAGGAGTAGTATTATAGTAGTTATATTCTTGTACATAGGAGTAGTATTATAGTAGTTATATTCTTGTACATAGGAGTAGTATTATAGTAGTTATACTCTTGTACATAGGAGCAGTATTATAGTAGTTATTTTCTTGTACATAGGGGCAGTATTATAGTAGTAATATTCTTGTACATAGGAGTAGTATTATAGTAGTTATATTCTTGTACATAGGAGTAGTATTATAGTAGTTATATTCTTGTACATAGGAGTAGTATTATAGTAGTTATATTCTTGTACATAGGAGTAGTATTATAGTAGTTATATTCTTGTACATAGGAGTAGTATTATAGCAGTTATATTCTTGTACATAGGAGTAGTATTATAGTAGTTACATTCTTGTACATAGGAGTAGTATTATAGTAGTTATATTCTTGTACATAGGAGGTAGTATTATAGTAGTTATTCTTGTACATAGGAGCCGTATTATAGTAGTTATATTCTTGTACATAGGAGTAGTATTATAGTAGTTATATTCTTGTACATAGGAGTAGTATTATAGTAGTTATATTCTTGTACATAGGAGGTAGTATTATAGTAGTTATATTCTTGTGTATAGGAGGTAGTATTATAGTAGTTATTCTTGTACATAGGAGGTAGTATTATAGTAGTTATATTCTTGTACATAGGAGCAGTATTATAGTAGTTATATTCTTGTACATAGGAGGTAGTATTATAGTAGTTATATTCTTGTACATAGGAGCAGTATTATAGTAGTTATATTCTTGTACATAGGAGTAGTATTATAGTAGTTATATTCTTGTACATAGGAGTAGTATTATAGTAGTTATATTCTTGTACATAGGAGTAGTATTATAGTAGTTATATTCTTGTACATAGGAGTAGTATTATAGTAGTTATATTCTTGTACATAGGAGTAGTATTATAGTAGTTATATTCTTGTACATAGGAGTAGTATTATAGTAGTTATATTCTTGTACATAGGAGTAGTATTATAGCAGTTATATTCTTGTACATAGGAGTAGTATTATAGTAGTTATATTCTTGTACATAGGAGTAGTATTATAGTAGTTATATTCTTGTACATAGGAGTAGTATTATAGTAGTTATATTCTTGTACATAGGAGTAGTATTATAGTAGTTATATTCTTGTACATAGGAGTAGTATTATAGCAGTTATATTCTTGTACATAGGAGTAGTATTATAGTAGTTATATTCTTGTACATAGGAGTAGTATTATAGTAGTTATATTCTTGTACATAGGAGTAGTATTATAGTAGTTATATTCTTGTACATAGGAGTAGTATTATAGTAGTTATACTCTTGTACATAGGAGCAGTATTATAGTAGTTATTTTCTTGTACATAGGGGCAGTATTATAGTAGTAATATTCTTGTACATAGGAGTAGTATTATAGTAGTTATATTCTTGTACATAGCAGTAGTAATATAGTAGTTACCGTATATTCTTGTACATAGGAGTAGTATTATAGTAGTTATATTCTTGTACATAGCAGTAGTATTATAGTAGTTATATTCTTGTACATAGGAGCAGTAATATAGTAGTTATATTCTTGTACATAGGAGGTAGTATTATAGTAGTTATATTCTTGTATATAGGAGTAGTATTATAGTAGTTACATTCTTGTACATAGGAGCAGTATTATAGTAGTTATATTCTTGTACATAGCAGTAGTAGTATTATAGTAGTTATATTCTTGTACATAGCAGTAGTAGTATTATAGTAGTTATATTCTTGTACATAGGAGCAGTATTATAGTAGTTATATTCTTGTACATAGGAGCAGTATTATAGTAGTTATATTCTTGTACATAGGAGGTAGTATTATAGTAGTTACATTCTTGTACATAGGAGTAGTATTATAGTAGTTATATTCTTGTACATAGGAGTAGTATTATAGTAGTTATATTCTTGTATATAGGAGGTAGTATTATAATAGTTATATTCTTGTATATAGGAGGTAGTATTATAGTAGTTATATTCTTGTACATAGGAGTAGTATTATAGTAGTTATATTCTTGTACATAGGAGCAGTATTATAGTAGTTATATTCTTGTACATAGGAGCAGTATTATAGTAGTTATATTCTTGTACATAGGAGCAGTATTATAGTAGTTATATTCTTGTACATAGGAGGTAGTATTATAGTAGTTATATTCTTGTACATAGGAGTAGTATTATAGTAGTTATATTCTTGTACATAGGAGCAGTATTATAGTAGTTATATTCTTGTACATAGGAGGTAGTATTATAGTAGTTACATTCTTGTACATAGGAGTAGTATTATAGTAGTTACATTCTTGTACATAGGAGTAGTATTATAGTAGTTATATTCTTGTACATAGGAGTAGTATTATAGTAGTTATATTCTTGTACATACGAGTAGTATTATACTAGTTATACTCTTGTACATAGGAGTAGTATTATAGTAGTTATATTCTTGTATATAGGAGGTAGTATTATAGTAGTTATATTCTTGTATATAGGAGGTAGTATTATAGTAGTTATATTCTTGTACATAGGAGTAGTATTATAGTAGTTATATTCTTGTACATAGGAGCAGTATTATAGTAGTTATATTCTTGTACATAGGAGCAGTATTATAGTAGTTATATTCTTGTACATAGGAGCAGTATTATAGTAGTTATATTCTTGTACATAGGAGGTAGTATTATAGTAGTTACATTCTTGTACATAGGAGTAGTATTATAGTAGTTATATTCTTGTACATAGGAGTAGTATTATAGTAGTTATATTCTTGTACATAGGAGTAGTATTATAGTAGTTATATTCTTGTACATACGAGTAGTATTATACTAGTTATACTCTTGTACATAGGAGTAGTATTATAGTAGTTATATTCTTGTATATAGGAGGTAGTATTATAGTAGTTATATTCTTGTATATAGGAGGTAGTATTATAGTAGTTATATTCTTGTACATAGGAGTAGTATTATAGTAGTTATATTCTTGTACATAGGAGCAGTATTATAGTAGTTATATTCTTGTACATAGGAGCAGTATTATAGTAGTTATATTCTTGTACATAGGAGCAGTATTATAGTAGTTATTAGAGATGAGCGAACACTAAAATGTTCGAGGTTCGAAATTCGATTCGAACAGCCGCTCACTGTTCGAGTGTTCGAATGGGTTTCGAACCCCATTATAGTCTATGGGGAACATAAACTCGTTAAGGGGGAAACCCAAATTCGTGTCTGGAGGGTCACCAAGTCCACTATGACACCCCAGGAAATGATACCAACACCCTGGAATGACACTGGGACAGCAGGGGAAGCATGTCTGGGGGCATAAAAGTCACTTTATTTCATGGAAATCCCTGTCAGTTTGCGATTTTCGCAAGCTAACTTTTCCCCATAGAAATGCATTGGCCAGTGCTGATTGGCCAGAGTACGGAACTCGACCAATCAGCGCTGGCTCTGCTGGAGGAGGCGGAGTCTAAGATAGCTCCACACCAGTCTCCATTCAGGTCCGACCTTAGACTCCGCCTCCTCCGGCAGAGCCAGCGCTGATTGGCCGAAGGCTGGCCAATGCATTCCTATGCGAATGCAGACTTAGCAGTGCTGAGTCAGTTTTGCTCAACTACACATCTGATGCACACTCGGCACTGCTACATCAGATGTAGCAATCTGATGTAGCAGAGCCGAGGGTGCACTAGAACCCCTGTGCAAACTCAGTTCACGCTAATAGAATGCATTGGCCAGCGCTGATTGGCCAATGCATTCTATTAGCCCGATGAAGTAGAGCTGAATGTGTGTGCTAAGCACACACATTCAGCACTGCTTCATCAAGCCAATACAATGCATTAGCCAGTGCTGATTGGCCAGAGTACGGAATTCGGCCAATCAGCGCTGGCTCTGCTGGAGGAGGCGGAGTCTAAGGTCGGACCTGAATGGAGACTGGTGTGGAGCGATCTTAGACTCCGCCTCCTCCAGCAGAGCCAGCGCTGATTGGCCGAATTCCGTACTCTGGCCAATCAGCACTGGCTAATGCATTGTATTGGCGTGATGAAGCAGTGCTGAATGTGTGTGCTTAGCACACACATTCAGCTCTACTTCATCGGGCTAATAGAATGCATTGGCCAGCGCTGATTGGCCGAATTCCGTACTCTGGCCAATCAGTGCTGGCCAATGCATTCTATTAGCTTGATGAAGCAGAGTGTGCACAAGGGTTCAAGCGCACCCTCGGCTCTGATGTAGCAGAGCCGAGGCTGCACAAGGGTTCAAGCGCACCCTCGGCTCTGATGTAGCAGAGCCGAGGCTGCACAAGGGTTCAAGCGCACCCTCGGCTCTGATGTAGGAGAGCCGAGGGTGCACTTGAACCCTTGTGCACCCTCAGCTCTGCTACATCAGAGCCGAGGGTGCGCTTGAACCCTTGTGCACACTCTGCTTCATCAAGCTAATAGAATGCATTGGCCAGCGCTGATTGGCCAATGTATTCTATTAGCCTGATGAAGTAGAGCTGAATGTGTGTGCTAAGCACACACATTCAGCTCTACTTCATCGGGCTAATAGAATGCATTGGCCAGCGCTGATTGGCCAGAGTACGGAACTCGACCAATCAGCGCTGGCTCTGCTGGAGGAGGCGGAGTCTAAGATCGCTCCACACCAGTCTCCATTCAGGTCCGACCTTAGACTCCGCCTCCTCCAGCAGAGCCAGCGCTGATTGGCCGAATTCCGTACTCTGGCCAATCAGCACTGGCTAATGCATTGTATTGGCGTGATGAAGCAGTGCTGAATGTGTGTGCTTAGCACACACATTCAGCTCTACTTCATCAGGCTAATAGAATACATTGGCCAATCAGCGCTGGCCAATGCATTCTATTAGCTTGATGAAGCAGAGTGTGCACAAGGGTTCAAGCGCACCCTCGGCTCTGATGTAGCAGAGCTGAGGGTGCACAAGGGTTCAAGTGCACCCTCGGCTCTCCTACATCAGAGCCGAGGGTGCGCTTGAACCCTTGTGCAGCCTCGGCTCTGCTACATCAGAGCCGAGGGTGCGCTTGAACCCTTGTGCACACTCTGCTTCATCAAGCTAATAGAATGCATTGGCCAGCACTGATTGGCCAGAGTACGGAATTCAGCCAATCAGCGCTGGCCAATGCATCCCTATGGGAAAAAGTTTATCTCACAAAAATCACAATTACACACCCGATAGAGCCCCAAAAAGTTATTTTTAATAACATTCCCCCCTAAATAAAGGTTATCCCTAGCTATCCCTGCCTGTACAGCTATCCCTGTCTCATAGTCACAAAGTTCACATTCTCATATGACCCGGATTTGAAATCCACTATTCGTCTAAAATGGAGGTCACCTGATTTCGGCAGCCAATGACTTTTTCCAATTTTTTTCAATGCCCCCAGTGTCGTAGTTCCTGTCCCACCTCCCCTGCGCTGTTATTGGTGCAAAAAAGGCGCCAGGGAAGGTGGGAGGGGAATCGAATTTTGGCGCACTTTACCACGTGGTGTTCGATTCGATTCGAACATGGCGAACACCCTGATATCCGATCGAACATGTGTTCGATAGAACACTGTTCGCTCATCTCTAGTAGTTATATTCTTGTACATAGGAGCAGTATTATAGTAGTTATATTCTTGTACATAGGAGCAGTATTATAGTAGTTATATTCTTGTACATAGGAGGTAGTATTATAGTAGTTATATTCTTGTACATAGGAGGTAGTATTATAGTAGTTATATTCTTGTACATAGGAGCAGTATTATAGTAGTTATATTCTTGTACATAGGAGCAGTATTATAGTAGTTATATTCTTGTACATAGGAGTAGTATTATAGTAGTTATATTCTTGTACATAGGAGCAGTATTATAGTAGTTATATTCTTGTACATAGGAGCAGTATTATAGTAGTTATATTCTTGTACATAGGGGTAGTATTATAGTAGTTATATTCTTGTACATAGGAGCAGTATTATAGTAGTTATATTCTTGTACATAGGAGCAGTATTATAGTAGTTATATCCTTGTACATAGGAGTAGTATTATAGTAGTTATATTCTTGTACATAGGAGGTAGTATTATAGTAGTTATATTCTTGTACATAGGAGTAGTATTATAGTAGTTACATTCTTGTACATAGGAGCAGTATTATAGTAGTTATATTCTTGTACATAGGAGCAGTATTATAGTAGTTATATTCTTGTACATAGGAGCAGTATTATAGTAGTTATATCCTTGTACATAGGAGCAGTATTATAGTAGTTATATTCTTGTACATAGGAGCAGTATTATAGTAGTTATATTCTTGTACATAGGAGCAGTATTATAGTAGTTATATTCTTGTACATAGGAGCAGTATTATAGTAGTTATATTCTTGTACATAGGAGGTAGTATTATAGTAGTTATATTCTTGTACATAGGAGTAGTATTATAGTAGTTATATTCTTGTACATAGGAGCAGTATTATAGTAGTTATATTCTTGTACATAGGAGTAGTATTATAGTAGTTATATTCTTGTACATAGGAGCAGTATTATAGTAGTTATATTCTTGTACATAGGAGCAGTATTATAGTAGTTATATTCTTGTACATAGGAGCAGTATTATAGTAGTTATATCCTTGTACATAGGAGCAGTATTATAGTAGTTATATTCTTGTACATAGGAGCAGTATTATAGTAGTTATATCCTTGTACATAGGAGTAGTATTATAGTAGTTATATTCTTGTACATAGGAGCAGTATTATAGTAGTTATATCCTTGTACATAGGAGTAGTATTATAGTAGTTATATTCTTGTACATAGGAGCAGTATTATAGTAGTTATATTCTTGTACATAGGAGTAGTATTATAGTAGTTATATTCTTGTACATAGGAGCAGTATTATAGTAGTTATATTCTTGTACATAGGAGCAGTATTATAGTAGTTATATTCTTGTACATAGGGGTAGTATTATAGTAGTTATATTCTTGTACATAGGAGCAGTATTATAGTAGTTATATTCTTGTACATAGGAGCAGTATTATAGTAGTTATATCCTTGTACATAGGAGTAGTATTATAGTAGTTATATTCTTGTACATAGGAGTAGTATTATAGTAGTTACATTCTTGTACATAGGAGCAGTATTATAGTAGTTATATTCTTGTACATAGGAGCAGTATTATAGTAGTTATATTCTTGTACATAGGAGCAGTATTATAGTAGTTATATCCTTGTACATAGGAGCAGTATTATAGTAGTTATATTCTTGTACATAGGAGCAGTATTATAGTAGTTATATTCTTGTACATAGGAGCAGTATTATAGTAGTTATATTCTTGTACATAGGAGGTAGTATTATAGTAGTTATATTCTTGTACATAGGAGGTAGTATTATAGTAGTTATATTCTTGTACATAGGAGTAGTATTATAGTAGTTATATTCTTGTACATAGGAGCAGTATTATAGTAGTTATATTCTTGTACATAGGAGTAGTATTATAGTAGTTATATTCTTGTACATAGGAGCAGTATTATAGTAGTTATATTCTTGTACATAGGAGCAGTATTATAGTAGTTATATTCTTGTACATAGGAGCAGTATTATAGTAGTTATATCCTTGTACATAGGAGCAGTATTATAGTAGTTATATTCTTGTACATAGGAGCAGTATTATAGTAGTTATATCCTTGTACATAGGAGTAGTATTATAGTAGTTATATTCTTGTACATAGGAGCAGTATTATAGTAGTTATATTCTTGTACATAGGAGCAGTATTATAGTAGTTATATTCTTGTACATAGGGGTAGTATTATAGTAGTTATATTCTTGTACATAGGAGCAGTATTATAGTAGTTATATTCTTGTACATAGGAGCAGTATTATAGTAGTTATATCCTTGTACATAGGAGCAGTATTATAGTAGTTATATTCTTGTACATAGGAGGTAGTATTATAGTAGTTATATTCTTGTACATAGGAGTAGTATTATAGTAGTTACATTCTTGTACATAGGAGCAGTATTATAGTAGTTATATTCTTGTACATAGGAGCATTATTATAGTAGTTATATTCTTGTACATAGGAGCAGTATTATAGTAGTTATATCCTTGTACATAGGAGTAGTATTATAGTAGTTATATTCTTGTACATAGGAGCAGTATTATAGTAGTTATATTCTTGTACATAGGAGTAGTATTATAGTAGTTATATTCTTGTATATAGGAGTAGTATTATAGTAGTTATATTCTTGTACATAGGAGTAGTATTATAGTAGTTATATTCTTGTACATAGGAGTAGTATTATAGTAGTTATATTCTTGTACATAGGAGCAGTATTATAGTAGTTATATTCTTGTGCATAGGATGTAGTATTATAGTAGTTATTTTCTGTATTTCCTGCTCGCTGTTCACTAGATATTGACTACAATAATCGTACGTCTTCATATGGGAAGTGTTTATTAGGTTTAGCGGTCACATTTGTACCTGGTATTACATTATATTGGTTGTGTCATCTTTCCCAGGGACTGATTTCTATCTGTATTGTAGACTGAGGACTAGCATTACCTATATACAGTCTCCAGGGTCCGCAGCCTCCCCGTTCGCCATTTATTGGGCCATTCCTGAGCAGCATTATATCTGGATGTCGTAGATAAAGATGAACATCGGGATCTTAATTGCTTGAAAGCCGCCTCAATAAAGCTGACGCCCGGCATAAAATATTAAACCACCTTCTGCCGTCATAAAGAAGACACTTAAGAGTCAGGTGCTCAGACCGGAGTGCACGTCTCTCATCTTCGCTCCACTTTGTCCTTGTACCATCCCCATCAAAAATGCAGATAAACTGAAGTTTGGGCGGTGATGAAAGATACATGAGGCTTCTCCTATTCTGATAACATCCCGGCCCATCTGTCACCTCATCTCCCACTATTGTCTATGCAACAGTGAATTACATGGGGACGTGCAGAGCGGATGTCGACTCCTTGCCTGGAGATCCCTATAAAATAACGGAAAGTGGAGCATCTGCAAGCGCTGACCCCGTGAGGTGAATCCCTGGGCCTGTGGCTACTGGAGCCGGACCAGGCTATGGCTAAGGTTTGCAGGACAGGAATTATATTACTTATAGTCAGGACTCGGTGAGCGGTTCAGACCATAAGTGGTTAAATGTGACCCAAACCCGGGATAGACACTCTGCAGCCTAAGCATCGCCCACATTATAGCAGCGATATCAGGCCTAACATGGCGGCTCTAATAATCCACCGCAGGAGGTACCGCCAGTATCTATATGCGCCCAGGGTATAGATATATAGAACATTCTGTGCGAGAGGCTGGAGAGGTGACAGACTGTACCCGGTACGGCAGCGCGTCGCGGGCAGCGGATGCATTGTACGTCATACTGGCGCCATTACTATTCCATACACTATACTGGGAAACGAGAAACATCAGAATGGGGGGAAACGGTGAAAAGCTGCGAATGTGCGACAATCTTATAGATATCGTGTACGGCATTCACGTGTGGCCAAGAAATATCCAAAACTTAGAGAAATCCAAGTGACCGCTCCGGTCTGACATCTTGTTTGCACCACTTTGGGGATTATTTGGCGTTTTCATCACTTTTTACTTAATTTCTTGGGAGGCGAGAAGGCGAAAAAAAAGCCAGATCGGCCATTTTGATTCTTTTTCTTGTTGCAACGTTCACGTTTGGGCATTTCGGATACGGGGACACCCATTGTGTTTATTTAACCATTTCAGTACCGGTCAATATGTGGTTCTACTAAAATACTTTATAAGGCCGGAACCACCACACTAAACGTTGCGGGAACAACCACGCTAGGAATGCATTGTGGTTCTTCCTGCGGTGCTTTGAACAGAACGTTCACGGATTTTTCCTCCGCAAATTTTCGGTTACAAATATATGGGAAAGCCGCCGGCATTTCCGTAGATATAAATGACAAGTTGCAATTTTCAAAACTGTGACGGTTTGGGATACTGCAGCATGTCCGTGCTGTGATTTTTTTCCGCAAAGGGGGCATGGTATTCGCATGAATCCCATCCACTTTGCAAGTACTGTAAAACGCCGCAATTTTCCCGTGTTTGTGTGTTTCCGACGTGGCCAAATCGCAGCATTTCCGGCCCATGGGGCCCCGGCCTAAATAGCAGACGACCATAATTCCTTAGGATTTTCAACATAGCCTTTCAATTACCTTTATTGCACATGAGAAACTCGAGCAAAAACACAATGGAAACTCAACAAAAAACTCATGTGAATTTCTGCCGCGCAAAACTGAAAAACGTGATGAAAAACACATGTAAATGCACTTTTTTTTTTTCCGTGATAGAAAACGCAGCATTTTCTCTGCATTTTTTTGCTGCGTTTCCACCCAGTGGGGCCTTAGTCTACAATAGTTTTTTTCTCTTCATGACGGTAATTTTTATTTTGTATCGTCAGGGGCGGGGCTAGAACCTGCAAGAAGAGAGTTTATTGGAATATTATTTTATGCATTTTTTAATTATTTTACTTTAATTAAAAATTTTACTTTTCTACTTTTTTTTCTTAATTTTTTACATTGTGTCTCCACATGGTCATAATAGACTTTGGGGACATCAGATCAGGTTTCTTTTTTTTTTTTTTTTGGGGGGGGGGGTCTGATTTCCCCTGTACAGAGGCTGATGTATGTGTCCCCAGTTACAGGATGACTTTAGGGGAGTCCCGCTTGTTGTCACAGCCGATCCCCACTTGTCACAGCCCATCCCCGCTTGTTGCCACAGCCCATCCCCGCTTGTTGCCACAGCCCATCCCCGCTTGTTGTCACAGCCCATCCCCGCTTGTTGTCACAGCCCATCCCCGCTTGTTGTCACAGCCCATCCCCGCTTGTTGTCACAGCCGATCCCCGCTTGTTGTCACAGCCCATCCCCGCTTGTTGTCACAGCCCATCCCCGCTTGTTGTCACAGCCGATCCCCGCTTGTTGTCACAGCCCATCCCCGCTTGTTGTCACAGCCCATCCCCGCTTGTTGTCACAGCCCATCCCCGCTTGTTGTCACAGCCCATCCCCGCTTGTTGCCACAGCCGATCCCCGCTTGTTGCCACAGCCGATCCCCGCTTGTTGTCACAGCCGATCCCCGCTTGTTGCCACAGCCCATCCCCGCTTGTTGCCACAGCCCATCCCCGCTTGTTGTCACAGCCCATCCCCGCTTGTTGCCACAGCCGATCCCCGCTTGTTGCCACAGCCGATCCCCGCTTGTTGTCACAGCCGATCCCCGCTTGTTGCCACAGCCGATCCCCGCTTGTTGTCACAGCCCATCCCCGCTTGTTGCCACAGCCGATCCCCGCTTGTTGTCACAGCCGATCCCCGCTTGTTGCCACAGCCGATCCCCGCTTGTTGTCACAGCCCATCCCCGCTTGTTGCCACAGCCGATCCCCGCTTGTTGTCACAGCCCATCCCCGCTTGTTGTCACAGCCCATCCCCGCTTCTGCAGCTGTACGATTCCATGTGTCTGCTGAGAACTCTCTGGACCTACCGGTCTGTCCTTACACTACAATACAAGGGGCGGCCTGTACGTAGACAGTCTATGGGCGGTCTTTTATTTGTGATCTCTGAGGTTTTTTCTTGTATATTCGGCTTTCCCCCCGCTCTCTTCCTATTACTAGATTCCTTAATACTTTAGGGCATTTATTTTTCTTCTTGAGCTTTTGAAGGTTATAAAACTATTTTTTCATTCAGATTATTCAGTGTTTGCATCTTTTTCAGTGATTTACGGGGATTTAGGATTTTATATATTTTTATAGATTTTAGTTTTTAATAAATTGAATTTTTTTTCAATAGTTTTCATTCTGCAATCTGGTGATTGTAATGTAGGTGACATATAGTGTTGTACCCTGGGGTAGGGCTATAACAGGCAATATGGCGGTGGTATTGGAGTTTTAGTTAGTTATTTTTATATCTTCCTCCCCTTGTTTACATTACATTTGCTTTTTTTTTTTTTTTTTTTCAGATTTTCTGTGTACCCGGGGCTGAACCATAAGCTCCAGTGTCTCCAGTGATGGGAGGAATACGACGGCCCCTCAATCTAAACCCCTAGGACCCCGCAGATCATACAGTTCCTTGCTCTCCATTCGGTCAGGAGGGAGCCACATTATGATGGTGTCCATAGCCGTAAATACAGCGCTCATTGAGACATGTATATACAGATATTAGGAAGGCAAAGGCGGTAATATATCACCCTACCTTCTCTCTGGGATGTCCGAATGTTCTTACACCCGTCTCCTGCACAATCTCATATATATAAGTCCTGGTACAGACAGAAGCCGAGTGCCCAAATATATGTAGTAGATGCTTAATAGCCGCGTGTGCGGTAAAATACACATTTGCGGTAGACATATTAATGTACACAGGTGTGGTATAAATATTAATGTACATGTGCAGAATATTAATGTACGCATGTGCAGTAGAAATATTAATGTACATGTGCAGTATAAATACTAATGTACATGTGCGGTAGAAATATTAATGTACATGTGCAGTATAAATACTAATGTACATGTGTGGTAGAAATATTAATGTACATGTGCGGTATAAATATTAATGTACATGTGTGGTAGAAATATTAATGTACGCATGCACAGTATAAATACTAATGTACATGTGCAGTATAAATACTAATGTACATGTGCAGTAGAAATATTAATGTACATGTGCAGTATAAATACTAATGTACATGTGTGGTAGAAATATTAATGTACATGTGCGGTATAAATATTAATGTACGCATGCACAGTATAAATACTAATGTACATGTGCAGTATAAATACTAATGTACATGTGCGGTAGAAATATTAATGTACATGTGCGGTACAATTATTAATATACATGTGCGGTACAATTATTAATGTACATGTGTGGTAGAAATATTAATGTACATGTGCGGTACAATTATTAATATACATGTGCGGTACAATTATTAATGTACATGTGCGGTAGAAATACTAATGTACATGTGCGGTAGAAATATTAATGTACATGTGCGGTAGAAATACTAATGTACATGTGCGGTAGAAATACTAATGTACATGTGCAGTATAAATACTAATGTACATGTGCGGTATAAATACTAATGTACATGTGCGGTAGAAATATTAATGTACATGTGCGGTACAATTATTAATATACATGTGCGGTACAATTATTAATGTACATGTGCGGTAGAAATACTAATGTACATGTGCGGTAGAAATATTAATGTACATGTGCGGTAGAAATACTAATGTACATGTGCGGTAGAAATATTAATGTACATGTGCGGTAGAAATATTAATGTACATGTGCGGTAGAAATATTAATGTACATGTGCGGTAGAAATATTAATGTACATGTGCGGTAGAAATATTAATGTACATGTGCGGTACAATTATTAATGTACATGTGCGGTACAATTATTAATGTACATGTGCGGTACAATTATTAATGTACATGTGCGGTAGAAATACTAATGTACATGTGCGGTAGAAATATTAATGTACATGTGCGGTAGAAATATTAATGTACATGTGCGGTAGAAATATTAATATACATGTGCGGTAGAAATATTAATGTACATGTGCGGTACAATTATTAATGTACATGTGCGGTACAATTATTAATGTACATGTGCGGTACAATTATTAATGTACATGTGCGGTAGAAATACTAATGTACATGTGCGGTAGAAATATTAATGTACATGTGCGGTAGAAATATTAATATACATGTGCAGTAAAAATATTAATGTACATGTTCAGTATAAATACTAATGTACATGTGTGGTAGAAATATTAATGTACATGTGCGGTACAATTATTAATGTACATGTGCGGTAGAAATATTAATGTACATGTGCGGTAGAAATATTAATTTACGCAGGTGCGGTAATCTTGTTGTTCTTATATACGTACAATATACTTCAGTGTTGTGAGGTCTTCCTTTGCTCTGGGCTAGTAGTACGATGGAGCTTCCAGGTCGGCACCCACAGGTCAAGGGGCAATGGAACTGGCACTTTGACATTACAAATCTGTAATAACCTAAAACTTCTCCCAGCTGGGGGTTTGTTACCATTGCATCTAGTACAGACAATCCTCTACGAGATAAACAGTCTAACATCTAGACAAGAACATCGGGAGGAGTGTTACTAAAAGAATAAAAGCCCAAGGATAAAATGCAACAATTTTCTGCGGGCGCTCAGACTCAATCACTTTGTCGCTTCTTTCGCTTTTCCGTGGCGTAGACTTGCAGTATAAATTACTTTATGACATAAAATCTAGTGAATCCGTCAGTCACAGGGGCCCCTCCCAGAGGACTCCCGGGTATTCAGCCCCTGTTTCCAGGAGTCCGGCCTTATAAGTTGTCACCAGTATCCGTGAAGGTAAAATGTCAGCGGCTGTGATAGCAGAGAGAATAGTCAGATCACAAGCCCCATCCTGATTCATTGTAACAAAACCTCAGCTGTGAGTATTGTCTGTACAGGGTTTCTATATAATCTAAGATACATACATGAAACCAGACAACAATCTGCAGTGTAACGTGGAGGATAGAGCGAGGACTGACACCTGACTGCAGGATCTGACAACACACCGTCTGCATGGGAGCTGCGTACACAAAACGCTGAGAGCAAAGTTGTTGTAAACGTCTTCACTCCGTCCACTACAAAGCGCTCAAGACTGCGAGTGATCGTCCGGATTCCAGAGCCCTGTACAGAGCAGCTGCGGCAGTCATAGGTCAGAGGCAGCGCCGCCTGTGTATCCCGGCACAGCAGATCTAATCACAGGCGTCTAATGTGCGCGGCAAGCGCGGCAGACCTGTTATTATTTTCGGTTGGCTGTCATCGCGCCCCTCTCCTGGCTGGAATAATTAAGATTAGTCTGTACGTTCCGTGGCGCTCTTATCTCCCACTTCACAGTAAACTCCTCGTGGCTCAGTGAAAGGCTGTCAAGCAACTCAACGGGGCTAAGAGTGAGGCGTTTAGAAATGAAAGTGCGCCAGCCGGCACCGCGCTATTAAAATCCATCGGGAAGAGCCAGAGCGAAGCAGCGACGTGCCTCATCATACAGGACGCCGCTACGAGGGAGGAAAATGAGGATATCTCCTATGGAGAGAGCGCCGAGATAAAAAACCACAAAAGAAAGGAGATGGCGTCACATTATTATTTCCTCAAGCCTTCAGGCTCCCCGTATCCTGCAACACACAGCGGCACGTCCACCGCCACAGCGCCAAAGAATCACAAAATACAGCACAAAAACTTTATACACAACACAGGAGAACGGAAAGTTTCATCGGGAGAATGTGGGACATGGGAGGGCCTGACGACACCATGGGGTCAGCGGGCGCTACGTATTGGAAGGAACAAGACCCCCAGCAGTACAGAGGATTTCAGGAGAGGAGGTCACAGGGTGAGCGTTACATAGCGGAGGAGCAGGGTCACAGGAGTACAGAGTATGTCAGGAGAGGAGGTCACAGGGCGAGCGTTACATAGCGGAGGAGCAGGGTCACAGCAGCACAGAGCATTTCAGGAGAGGTTACAGGGTGAGCGTCACATAGTGGAGGAGCAGGGTCACAGCAGTACAAAGTATTTCAGGAGAGGAGGTCACAGGGTGAGAGTTACATAGTGGGAGGAGCAGGGTCACAGCAGTACAGAGTATGTCAGGAGAGGAGGTCACAGGGTGAGAGTTACATAGTGGGAGGAGAAGGGTCACAGCAGTACACAGGATTTCAGGAGAGGAGGTCACAGGGTGAGCGTTACATAGCGGAGGAGCAGGGTCACAGTAGTACAGAGGATTTCAGGAGAGGAGGTCACAGGGCGAGCGTTACATAGTGGAGGAGCAGGGTCACAGGAGTACAGAGTATGTCAGGAGAGGAGGTCACAGGGTGAGCGTTACATAGCGGAGGAGCAGGGTCACAGGAGTACAGAGTATGTCAGGAGAGGAGGTCACAGGGCGAGCGTTACATAGCGGAGGATTAGGGTCACAGCAGCACAGAGCATTTCAGGAGAGGTTACAGGGTGAGCGTTACATAGTGGAGGAGCAGGGTCACAGCAGTACAGAGTATTTCAGGAGAGGAGGTCACAGGGTGAGCGTTACATAGCGGAGGAGCAGGGTCACAGCAGTACAGAGGATTTCAGGAGAGGAGGTCACAGAATGAGAGTTACATAGTGGGAGGAGCAGGGTCACAGCAGTACAGAGTATGTCAGGAGAGGAGGTCACAGGGTGAGCGTTACATAGCGGAGGAGCAGGGTCACAGTAGTACAGAGGATTTCAGGAGAGGAGGTCACAGGGTGAGAGTTACATAGTGGAGGAGCAGGGTCACAGCAGTACAGAGGATTTCAGGAGAGGAGTGTGCTGATCTTATAGGGGAGGTCACAGGGGGAGAGTTACATAGCAGAGGAGCAGGGTCACCGCAGTACAGAGTATTTCAGGAGAGGAGGTCACAGGGGGAGCGTTACATAGCGGAGGAGCAGGGTCACCGCAGTACAGAGTATTTCAGGAGAGGAGTGTGTTGATCTTGTTGACCTGTGCACTCTTGTGACTATGTTAGCGAGGACATATGACAGGGGCAGTGTCCTCCCAGCAGCACAGAGTGTTTCAGGAAAGAAATTACTTATTTTGTGGGACGCAATGAGGACAAAAGGCTTCAATCAGCACAGAGTATTTCAGCAGTAATTCTAAAGGAAAAAGTGGGAAACCGCACATCTCGCAGCTAAACCCCCAAATCCGCTGGAGCTCTGAACCCCAAGAACGGAAAATTCTGTGCACAACAAACGCTGAATCTAAATCTAGGTGAAATGTTCAGGATTTCTATGTCTAATCTTATCTTGTCTTATCTTATCCATCGCACGACCGCGGCCTGGCAGTACAGAAAGTGTATGGGAAAATCTTACACAAACTATAACATTGGTCTGATAATGGACAATCCCTTTAACCATGTGTGACCTCCAGTAATGCCAGGCAGCCGCTGCAAAGCCACTAATAAGAACAGAACGGCTCAGCCTGTCCATAGAATATAATGTAGATATGGCAGCGCTCAGTCCGCCCGTCACTCCAAGGATCCGTATACAGATGTAGCACTTAATACATTATATACACTGTGGCAGAATCAGGAGCGGAAACAGAACAAGGGGCGCATTCTAGAAAAGAGTATACAGGAGGATTCGTCACAGTAACTTCTATATCGCCATCATATTCCGCAGCGCTGTACGGACAGTGTCAGTCATTGCCCCATGTAGGGCTCACAGTTTACATTCCCTATCGGAGAACCTGGAGGAAACCACCGAACACGGGGAGAACATACAGACTACACGCACATGTTGTCATTGGTCAGATTCGAACCCTGGACCCCAGCGCTGCAAGCGCTGACCCCTGAGCCACCATGCTTAGTGAAGATGAAAATATACAAAGTTTCTCCAGATTTGATGCGATTTTAATGTGATATGTCGTCACTTGCCGCATAAGGAGCCTCGGGACATGGAGAGACTCTAGAGCTGAAGACGCCCCTCGCGTTCCAGATGGGAGCCGACACCTGGCTGTGGGGGGCATCTCATGTTACTAATTGGCAGGGAGGTGAGTGTTATCCCCCCGCACCACGCCGCTGCCGCGCGGGGCTGCCGCTTCGCTCTCTGATTTCTTATTCGGCGACAATCTCGCAGCTTTTTAAAGAGAATGTAAATAGTAAAATCTGTGACGATATCGATTCAATGGCTGCAAAAATGGAAAATAAAAATATTCAGCTGTTTAACAACATTCCTCTTCATTGAATAATAATTCTGCAACTTTCTCAGAATCCGCCGACAATCCGAGGTGAGAGCAGGTGCGCAGCTCCGGAGGTAGAAATGCAGCGTGGTGACAATAGATTTACATGACAACCTGATGACTCGGGGCGCCGTAAACTGAGACTTACAAAGCAATAATGTATATGTGTGACACCTGGAGAACCTGCACAGCGAGGAGGAGGGAAGATACAAAGTAATCCTCGGCCAAAGATACACCACACTAATGGCACAACCGTTTTACAATAGCTTTCTTCTAGGTTGGGACCGGATGACTTGAAGATAGAGGACAGAAGCCTGAGGCTGCACTACTGAGGGGACCTGAGGATTCTCCTACAGATGACTTCTAGATCTCCACACTCAGTATGTCAGTGCCAGCCACTGTGTCCCCATAACAGTCCCACCGCGGTGCCCTTCTAACAATGGTGGGCACTTTGTCCTCATAGTAGCCCGGGTTTCACACCCCTACATTGTATCTGCAGTTTGTAATCTGGAATTACTCTACATGATTTATCATCTTCAGTTACTTGCAGGCTGTCGCACATTTCCATCACCGCAGACCTTTACTTCCTCCCAGCTGATATTGGTAGAACCACATGGAGGCCACAAATACTATGGCAAGTCCTGTTACTACTGGAGCATCGCTGAGTGGCCAGTGATATGGGAGCAGGAAGGAATAGCAAGTGTAATGTACAGGCTGGTATACGCAGTGACCATGACCGGACTGCAGCTCCACTGTGCATGTGGCAGGGACGACAATGGTAACGGCTTCAGGGTAGAAATTTGGGAAGAAAAAAAGATTTCCGCATATAAATAGCTCGGAGCTTAGCCAACCTGAGGATGCAATGAGGAGTTTGAGAAGGAAAACCAAAGATGCCATCTGGTTCTGTAAACTGGATAACCTAGGACACTTGTGAATAAGAGGACAGCTTCTCCAGTGACAGGCAGGACATCCCCCGTGACAGCTTCTCCAGTGACAGGCAGGACATCCCCCATGACAGGTTCTCCAGTGACAGGCAGGACATCTCCTGTGACAGGTTCTCCAGTGACAGGCAGGACATCTCCTGTGACAGCTTCTCCAGTGACAGGCAGGACATCCCCTGTGACAGGTTCTCCAGTGACAGGCAGGACATCTCCTGTGACAGCTTCTCCAGTGACAGGCAGGACATCCCCTGTGACAGGTTCTCCAGTGACAGGCAGGACATCTCCTGTGACAGGTTCTCCAGTGACAGGCAGGACATCTCCTGTGACAGCTTCTCCAGTGACAGGCAGGACATCCCCTGTGACAGGTTCTCCAGTGACAGGCAGGACATCCCCTGTGACAGGTTCTCCAGTGACAGGCAGGACATCCCCCGTGACAGGTTCTCCAGTGACAGGCAGGACATACCCTCTGACAGGTTTTCCAGTGACAGGCAGGACATCCTATGTGACAGGTTCTCCAGTGACAGGCAGGACATCCCGTGTGACAGGTTCTCCAGTGACAGGCAGGACATACCCTGTGACAGGTTCTCCAGTGACAGGCAGGACATCCCCCGTGACAGGTTCTCCAGTGACAGGCAGGACATCCTATGTGACAGGTTCTCCAGTGACAGACAGGACATCTCCGTGACAGGTTCTCTAGTGACAGGCAGGACATCCCCCGTGACAGGTTCTCCAGTGACAGGCAGGACATCCCCTGTGACAGGTTCTCCAGTGACAGGCAGGACATCCTATGTGACAGTTTCTCCAGTGACAGGCAGGACATCCCCCGTGACAGGTTCTCCAGTGACAGGCAGGACATCCTATGTGACAGGTTCTCCAGTGACAGACAGGACATCTCCGTGACAGGTTCTCTAGTGACAGGCAGGACATCCCCCGTGACAGGTTCTCCAGTGACAGGCAGGACATCCCCCGTGACACGTTCTCCAGTGACAGGCAGGACATCCCGCATGACAGGTTCTCCAGTGACAGGCAGGACATCCCCTGTGACAGGTTCTCCAGTGACAGGCAGGACATCCCCCGTGACAGGTTCTCCAGTGACAGGCAGGACATCCCCTGTGACACGTTCTCCAGTGACAGGCAGGACATCCCCTGTGACAGGTTCTCCAGTGACAGGCAGGACATCCTATGTGACAGGTTCTCCAGTGACAGGAAGGACATCTCCTCTGACAGTTTCTTCAGTGACAGGTAGGACATCCCCTGTGACAGGTTCTCCAGTGACAGGCAGGACATCCCCGTGACAGGTTCTCCAGTGACAGGCAGGATATCCCCGTGACAGGTTCTCCAGTGACAGGCAGGACATCCCCGTGACAGGTTCTCCAGTGACAGGCAGGACATCCCCTGTGACAGGTTCTCCAGTGACAGGCAGGACATCCTATGTGACAGGTTCTCCAGTGACAGGCAGGACATCCCCTGTGACAGGTTCTCCAGTGACAGGCAGGACATCCTATGTGACAGGTTCTCCAGTGACAGGAAGGACATCTCCGTGACAGGTTCTCTAGTGACAGGCAGGACATCCCCCGTGACAGGTTCTCCAGTGACAGGCATGACATCCCCTCTGACAGGTTCTCCAGTGACAGGCAGGACATCCCCCGTGACAGGTTCTCCAGTGATAGGCAGGACATACCCTGTGACAGGTTCTCCAGTGACAGGCAGGACATCCCCTCTGACAGGTTTTCCAGTGACAGGCAGGACATCCCTCGTGACAGGTTCTCCAGTGACAGGCAGGACATCCCCCGTGACAGGTTCTCCAGTGACAGGCAGGACATCCCCTGTGACAGGTTCTTCAGTGACAGGCAGGACATCCCCCGTGACAGGTTCTCCAGTGACAGGCAGGACATCCTCTGTGACAGGTTCTCCAGTGACAGGCAGGACATCCCTTGCAGTATCAGTGCATCAATATGTGAAGAATTGTTATCTTTGTATATCCATCATCCATCTTAGTAAAGAGGTCTCAGTAAGAAGTGAGGTGTCCCTGTCCTTCATCGCTGGTGGGCGTCTTCCAGTGACCTGCACATGGCATTGGTCATGAAGCATTGTAGTGGTGTCAGCAGCGATATTGCCACCATCATGGTATTGTCAAGCAGCACAGGACAGACTACAACAACATTACGGTACTGGAGGACTGAGAATAGTTTTTTACTTTGGGTATTTGTACAATTTCATTGGGACTCACACAGTTTTGAAAAGAAAATCGTAAAAACTGTAGCGCCCTCTCCACACTCGGGGCAGTCTTTGCTGGCATTTACCACCATATTCCTTATAGACGCCATACATCATATATCAATAAGTATGGCTATAGCCACAGAATCTGCTCATTGTGAACCCCCGGGTGGAGACCACCACCAATCTCTGCTGAGTAATGTCTACTCTTGGCTTTTAGCTGGAATGTTTTTGGGTTTTCAAGTAAAATCATTGAAACGGAAAAGTGTTTGACCTCTTCATTATGGTGGAGGTCCTACCACCACTGACGACATGTACCAAGACTATGGTGGCCCTTCACCGAAAAAGGTAATGAGAATCGTGGGTTGGGATCTGAAAGCCTAATATTTTGTCAACTAATGTTGGAAAACCATATCCAAAATATCCCTTACAAAAATGTGACCTGCAATGATCAGCTGTTCACCCCAGGTCCTGCTCCTGACACCCCCGACAACAACCAAGCTGCAAAGCCACGGCCCATCACCATTAGATGTAATACATGTCTGCCAGAATTGAAGCCTTCTCCCTCTATAATTTCATTTTGACCCACCAAAGAGGCAAAGTTTGTCTTCTTGAGGCACTATCTTGTTATCCCAATGATGTCTACTACTCATAGCCATTGCATCATGGCTGCTTCTAACGTTAGAAAGACATAGACATGCGCTCTGGTGAGACGGCTTCACTTTTGGAATGTTCCACTAGATCTGGAAGACTCCGTTGACTAATAATTGCCAGATCGGTGTCATTAGCTGGGTTGTCACTTGGCTTGTGGGCAAACTATGCAGTGTTCACATCAACAACAAGTCAGTCTGCAGGGCCACAGGGCACGATATGCGTTCCTGCTGATCATTAACCGGGAGTGTTAACATAACATGAATATTAAACACTCCTACGAAAGTGAGATCTGGTATCGATGCAAGAGGATGTGAATTCCGAGACCTAAGCACTTTCTCCACTGAATAATCCCACGTTTACCTTCTTAGTCAAAACGTTTCTGAATTACATTGTATCTCATTCCTCCGAGATCGCCTAAATGCACCCGGCCCATATGTTCAATCCTATACGTGTCTGGGGATTTTCCCGAAAATTGAAGTCTCCAGTGATTTGCTTTTTGCCGTCAACATTTTTGAAACAGGTGGCGGGCGTGCGTAAGGTAGCCAGATGTCCTCGGGGCATTAGGCAATGTGTGAACGCTGTCATCGCTCCTCGCTTTTTGCATGCAACAGCGTTTGTGGGAGGCACGGCTGTTGGCTGCCTCGACATTTGTTGTGTAATCTAAATCCTAACGTAGAAAGGAACGTGTGAAATACAATTGACTCGCTTACCAAAATGCCATCACGCCTGCTCCTGAATGCATTGGCGCCAGTTCCAAGGTGGCGCAAGCAAAAACAGCTGAAGAATGATCAAAGTCATGATCAGATGACGGCGTTCTGTCCTGGAGAGCTGAATATCAACATACTGGTTGTTAAACTCTAGGTATTGTCATGTATCACCACATAAAGAAAGAAATTCAGTGACAATACACAGAATAGATTTGCAGCCCAATGCCAATAAGAGGCAGAGAAAGGCCCTAGTTTATCTTAGTTGAGCAAATGTGATCTTAGATGAGGAAGGAGCGCTCTATAAGAGGTGAATTTTCTCTATATTCCAATAAAGCTAAGGTTCAGTTGACTTTTCAATGGTTCAAACAGTTGGTTTTGTCCAACAGTATCATAATAAAGAACAATAATCCAGTCAATAGGGATATAAGGAGTCCCATTGGTTGATGGTTGAGCATGAACTAAACGTTGATGGAGGCCAATGGATCAAGCCAACGAGGGGCCATTATTGGGTTACTTTACCCAACACCATAGACCTAAGTCTTCGGATACATCTTCTACGCCATTGTATAAGTAAGACTTTCCATCTCAGGCAGCTGAAATATCGTTTTTTCCTCTCCCGCTACGAGGCGTGTCTGCTGCCAGATGACTAGTCTAGACAGCTCTTAATTTGGTGTCAATGTGAGATGCCAAATTGCAACAAAAATATCAATTTGTTAAGGCAATTGAAGTCAAATTAAGAGCCCCCCACCCTGGTTCTCGTCAGATAAACTCATCAGCTCATGGCTGTTAGCGGAATGCCAGAATTTCATTATCTAGGCGCGTGACACTTGTACGTCGGGTGTCAAAACGCCAACACCTTGAGGCATAATTACGGCATAATTACCCTGCTCTGTAGCTGCTGTGGTAACACTCTCATTGTGGATGGTAATGACTATATATGTATATATTTACATACGGTAATTGCTTGCTAAGTAAGTGCACGCTTCTCCAATTAAAGAATTGCCAAATTATTTGTTTGAATTGGCACATTATTTAAATGGGCACGTGTCGTATCCCCTCCTTGGCAGACGGTTCAGGTGGTGGGAAGACTTCTATTCTCAGGCAAGGCGCGTCATTCCAGAAGAGCCCCGGAGAGCAGATCACAAGGAAAGCTGGAGAACCCTTCTTGGCACATCCATATGGTGACAACTGACTCTGAAGATTTCCGTCCAGCCCCTATTAGCATCTTGAGACAGGCTGCAAAGGATTATTCCATTATAATATATTGGGCATAGTTCTCATACAACAGACTTGTTTCCAATGGAGAAGTTCATGGAGAGCCTAAAAGTTAAGAATTAATGTCTAAATAAAATTTGCCAAAATCACGAGAAAAAAATCTAATTGTATAAATACATAAATTTATAAAATATTTAGAATATATAAATAAATATAAAATAAATATATTATTTAGAAAATATTTTAAAAATAAAAATGATATATTACATATATACACACACAAGCAGCAATATCCAACCATGGAAATCAATGCAAACCACATAATGTGATTTTCCACGTATATAATCATCAATATATTGTCAGGGTATATTCATCTTACTCCAGAATAGTTCACAAGTAGAGGTTATCCTACTGATGGCTGGGATTACGGGTTACCTCTATGTCTCCACCTTCCTGCCCCCAGTGGTGGTGCAGCTTTCTACATCTCTAAATCTATTCTTTCTTACAGGTGAATACCTTAAAATCAGGAAAGGCTGACGTAAAATCTAATTTAGCCATTTGACAGATTTTGAAATTTAAAATTTCCAAAATTTAACTCAGAATTTTAGAACAAAGTTAAACATTTCTGCACATGTCCATTCTACATGTCATTCATCTCATGCTGTAATTATTCCCACGTTCCTTCTTGACAACTGTGACAGAAATCTTACAAAATTTGTATAATGATAAACAATCCACCACAAACCACAAGTCGCCCAGTCCTTCTCCTTACTCTCATCCTTGTGATTCCATTTCTAATTCAAGTCTCTAGGATTCTATAGAAGGAATAGAAAAGCTTCTGCTCACTTTGTCCCTGGTCTGCCTGATTTTATTTGATCCCAATAAAGAAGCATTGAAGTCTGGTTGTGTGCCGCTGTTCATCTCCTTCTCTGAGGACGATTCTATTGAAGGATGTTTCAGACTTCAGGCAAGAGTTTGTATGTTCTTTTTTCATTGAAAATTTGCAATTTCATCTCCCAAGAGTTATAAAATGTGCCCACTGTGGATATTGTCAATCTCAAGTCTCAAAACCCACAGATCAAACAGAGCATATATCCATTCATTCAGTTAGGAGAGGGGAGGAGAAATCTAACTGCAACACATCCTCTTTCTACCCCCAAAATGGACCCCTATAAGGGTTCCACATCCTGAAAAATCCAAAGTGTAAGAGCAAACAGGTGAAAGCAGCATAAAGAGTCAGTAAAGGATGGCAGTATAAAAATCCTCATACTAGAACTGAGCCAGAAGGCCAGATAATATATAGGTGAACTCAAAGGAGTGAAAGAAGTGCACATGACATACAAGCAATTTTCAAGTGCTTAACGTGAAAACCCCGGGACAGAAGCGATCAGAAGGTTCACTGGGACACCACCAGGACAGCATTAATCTGTAGGCCAACCAAGACAACACCAGGCAAGTATCAATCAGGAGGCCAACCAAGACAACACCAGGCAAGCATCAAGAGGCAAACCAAGACAACACCAGGCAAGCATCAATTAGGAGACCAACCAAGACAATACCAGGCAAGCATTAATCAGGAGGCCAACCAAGACAACACCAGGCAAGCATCAATCAAGAGGCCAACCAAGACAACACCAGGCAAGCATCAATCAAGAGGCCAACCAAGACAACACAAAGCAAGCATCGATCAGGAGGTCTATCAACACACCACCAGGTCAGCATCGAACAGGAGGCCAACCAAGACAACACCAAGCAAGCATCAATCAAGAGGCCCACCGAGACAACACTAGGAAAGCATCGATCCGGAGGTCTATCAACACACCACCAGGCAAGCATCAATCAGGAGGATTACTAGGACTGGGAACACTTTGGGCTTTTTAAATTTTGTATCTAATAGCAGTGTTCAGGAGGCCTGGAAGATACCCAGCTACTGGGGGAACCTGTATATATCCACTTTGAAACCAACTTGTGCATATATATTTATAGTCATGAGAAAAACAAGATCCATCTCTTTGAATTCTCTGGTTTTACATATCTGGACATAATTAAAAAAAAAAAAAAAAAAAAAAGAAAGAAAAAACAACATCTCATCCTTAGAAGATCTTACAATTTGGTAAATGTAACCTCAGATGAAGAACACAGATCAGATTCCAATATGTCTTGTGGAACTGTCTTAACAACAATAAGCCCAAGTCCTGAAGGTGTCCAGGGGTGCTTCCCATTGGGAGACGGCGCAAAATATTATGCTGCGCTGGTATAGGACTCCTGTTCAATTGGCTGATATGAATTCCTCTACTTCAAGGCTATGCTGGAGGGGCTGCGGTCGTGTAGGCTCATTTATTCATATGTGGTGGGAGTGTCCCCCAATTCAGGCGTTTTGGGTAGCAGTGTTTCACTTCATGTCTTCCATTGTTGGTCTCCCTATTCCTCCCTTCCCAGGGTTAGCGCTGTGTTTCTTGGATCCCGGCTCTTTTTCAATGGGTACGCAGGTTGTCTTGGGCCAAATAATCCTAGCGGCTAGGTCCATGATTGCCCGACAATGGAAATCAGCATTATGTTTGACTGAAAACGAGATGTTCCATCATGCCAACCTAGCTTTTCTACTGGAGCGTATGCTGGCCAGTAAAGGGCACACTTTTTCTAAATCTCAGACCAGATGGACCGTTTGGTCTTCTTATGTAAGGAACGAAAGGGACTCCCAACCCCGGATTTTAATATGTATGATGCCACTCCTGCCATGCTATATTTATGGTCTGTTGTAGGAGCGGGTTCTTATTTTCCCTGCATTCTTTTTCCTTTCTTGTATTTGAAAAAAAAAATTCTCAATAAAAACTAAATTTAAAATAAAATAACCCCAAGTCCTGCTCTTCTGGATGACTTTATCAGTCTCAAATCATTCTAGAGGAATTTTGGCCAACTCTTTTTTACAACATTGCATCAGATCATTGAGGTTTGTGGACGTTGGTTTCTGCACCGCTTTCTTAAGGTCCAACCACATAATTTCTACTGGGTTGACGTCTAGGCTATGACTTTTCCGTCATTATGTTGTAGATTTGCGGCTGTGCTCGAGATCGTTGTCCTGTCATATGACTCAGTTTTGGCTAAGCTCGAGCTGTTGGATAAATGGTCTCATATCTGACTCTAGAATACTCTGGTATACAGAGGAGTTGGTGGTTACCTCAATGACTTTAAGGTTGTCTCATGACTAAGGTTGAGTGATTGGGATCAGGAAAGATCGGATGCCGATTGGCGATCGAGCAAATTTTACAATCAGGATCGGGATTGCCTTGAAAATGATCCAAAATCAGATTTTAAAAACGATCCTGAAATCTCAAGATTGGCTCAACCCTACTCCATAAACATAAAGAACCAAGAATTGAGTGATTGGGAAAGATCGGATCCGAATCGGCGATCAACAAATTTCACGATCAGGATCGGCTGGAAAATGATCGAAAATCGGATTTTTAAAACGATCCTGAAATCTCAAGATCGGCTCAACTCTTCTCATGACAAACCTTCCACACAAGCCATACTTGTTCAGACGTTCTCTAAATAAACATGTAACATGTTAAAGACCCGTAGAGTCTGAGATGGATTTTGGGGTGAGGGACGATCCCTCCTGGAAGGATTGTCAGCTGTTTGGAATGTTTTCTACTTGTGGAGAATCTTTCTCACTGTAGAATGATAGACTTAATTTTTTTTGAAAGTGGCCTTATATCTCTTCTCTAAGATCATTGCTGATGTCGTTCCTCCTTGGAATTGTGTTAACTCCCGTCCGAATGCTCCAGACAAACCGCCAAAACTGCTGCTGTTATATTGATGGGCACAATTGAAGGTGATCAATTAATCAAGGAGATTTGATTATCAATGATTGGTCACTACTTACCCTCTTGATTCCTAAGGATAAGCAGACACTTCAATCATCAGAACCTTCATGTTTCTTACCAATACACTTGTATTAGATTTCATGTCAGTCAGAAATCTAGGTGTACCAAAGTTGGTTACCTGAAACCAAAACTCTTAGAAGCCAATGTGATCAGAGGACATTCATGGTTGTGGATTCTCAGACCTCTGCAAGACAGGCATTGACTAGACAATGGTGTAAAAACCCAGAAGAAGGGTAAAGACTTGTGGAGTGCTGCAGTGAATCTGCCATGGTTACGGCCCCTGGAGCAGTCTGTGTGACTGACATGGTGGTAGATGGAAAGGGCAACCAGAGAAAGAACATGGCAGAAGCTGAACCAAGTCAACATCCATGGCAAAACCAACAGAAATGATCACTGCAAGCCGGATCACCAGAGGAAAACTAGAATGGAAGAGCCGAAGAGAAGAAGCAAGTGAGGAACCACGTGGACCCAGAGCAGCAACTTCTCAGGACTCAGGTGGCCCCTGCTGGTCTGCTGGCTGATTCCATGGACAACATGTAAAGGGAGAGGAATCAGATGCAATAAATGGAGGTCTAGTGGCCCTTGGAATGACAAACCCTAACTGGTAAGGGTATAGTATAGTGAAGATGGGAACAAATCCAGCCCGAATCAGAGGCAGTAGAGGCACTAGGGGTGAGGCGGACATCAGAGCTGGATAAGACAGTTCTTAATAGGTACAGGATGTAGCAAAGTCAGGCCGGTGTCGGCCCGCTCCTCCCCGCCGACCAACGGCGGGCCCGGCGTCGGGAGGCCGGGGGACGAGGGCGTCAGGATGCCGGCGTCGCTTGACCCCCCCTCCTAAGACAGCAGAGCTATAGAAATAAGAGTAGTCAGACAAGTCAGGGTTCAGAAGTGCTGATGCAGCAGAGCCAGATATGCTACATAGCAATGGCAGAGAGGAGAGTGCTTAGACAAGTCAAGGCTTGGAAGTGGTGACATAGCAGAGCCAAATAGGCATTTTAGAGGGGAAAACCAAAAACTAAGAAAAAAGACAAGTCAAACAGGAGTCATTATGCAGGCGGAATAATCCTGGCCTGGGCACGTGAGCCAGTGAGCAGCCATGTCAATCATAGCACCTAGTCCTCTGCTTATGTAGGTGGTGGCATTGATCTTTCCGGCTGTCACTGACCTTTCCGACTGTCACTGACCCGTCCGGGTGACACTGTCCCATCTGGCTGTCACTGGTCCTTCCAGCTGACACTGTCCCGTCTGGCTGTCACTGACCCTTCCGGCTGACACTGTCCCGTCCGGCTGTCACTGACCCTCCCGGCTGACACTGTCCCGTCCGGCTGTCACTGACCCTTCCGGCTGACACTGTCCAGTCCGACTGTCACTGACCCTTCCAGCTGACACTGTCCAGTCCGACTGTCACTGACCCTTCCAGCTGACACTGTCCAGTCCGACTGTCACTGACCCTTCCAGCTGACACTGTCCCGTCTGGCTGTCACTGACCCTTCCAGCTGACACTGTCCAGTCCGACTGTCACTGACCCTTCCAACTGACACTGTCCCATCTGGCTGTCACTGACCCTTCCAGCTGACACTATCCAGTCCGACTGTCACTGACCCTTCCAGCTGACACTGTCCCCTCTGGCTGTCACTGACCCTTCCAGCTGACACTGTCCAGTCTGACTGTCACTGACCCTTCCAGCTGACACTGTCCCGTCTGGCTGTCACTGACCCTTCCAGCTGACACTGTCCCCTCTGGCTGTCACTGACCCTTCCAGCTGACACTGTCCCCTCTGGCTGTCACTGACCCTTCCAGCTGACACTGTCCAGTCCGGCTGTCACTGACCCTTCCGGCTGACACTGTCCCGTCCGGCTGTCACTGACCCTTCCAGCTGACACTATCCCGTCTGGCTGTCACCGACCCTTCCAGCTGACACTGTCCAGTCCGACTGTCACTGACCCTTCCAGCTGACACTGTCCCCTTTGGCTGTCACTGACCCTTCCAGCTGACACTGTCCCTTCTGGCTGTCACCGACCCTTCCAGCTGACACTGTCCAGTCCGGCTGTCACTGACCCTTCCAGCTGACACTGTCCCCTCTGGCTGTCACTGACCCTTCCAGCTGACACTGTCCCCTCTGGCTGTCACCGACCCTTCCAGCTGACACTGTCCAGTCCGGCTGTCACTGACCCTTCCGGCTGACACTGTCCCGTCCGGCTGTCACTGTCCCATCCGGCTGTCACTGTCCCGTCTGGCTGTCACTGACCCTTCTGGCTGTCACTGACCTTTCCAGCTGTCACTGTCCCATCCGGCTGTCACTGACCCTGTCCCGTCCGGCTGTCACTGACCCTTCCGGCTGTCACTGACCCTTCCACCTACTCCAGACGTCTTCCACCCCTCACTCCACTCCACGAGAACACTTCTAAGTTTCTTTCTCCCTCCTCCTACATCAGTCCTCCAGACCGGAGGCTTCACGACTCCCATCTCTATGCCAGGTAGACCTCTCCAGATGACACGTCTGGCATGAGAGGAGCTCCTTAGTCAGTGACTAAATCATTCATAAGACATCGGAATCCACCTCCTCTATGAATCCATCCTCTAATGCACAGCCATCTGAGTATAAATCTTCCCAGGAAGACACCGGAGCTGTTAACTACAGAGACTTCTGCCACGTGCGCTTTTTATCTATAAATTATTAAGTAAATACATATATTTAGTGAGACGTCTTCCCGGACGCTCGGCCATGATGAGCTGCGGAGAAGTCTGATCACCTGCACCATCTTATCGGTGCATGGCATTAGCGCTGTATATATTGTACACGTACAACTGCTGACTACTGATCACGGGTGAGGTGTGACCGTGTCTGTAAGCTACATATGGCTCCTCCCCTCTATGGAGACTCCTCCCACCATGTGTAGTAGTATTATAGTAGTGTCCTGATCTTTGCTTGTTTGTAGTATATATATATTCTGTCCATGTTGTCAGCCTGTCTACACCTATGGACTTCTTGCTGAGCTTCTGCTTAGGCCTAGCAGTCAATATGAAGAGGCAGAGCTTCAGTATAAAGTATGGGGGAATACAGAGC
The DNA here is from genome assembly GCF_031893055.1 of Leptodactylus fuscus. Lineage (NCBI taxonomy): Eukaryota > Metazoa > Chordata > Amphibia > Anura > Leptodactylidae > Leptodactylus > Leptodactylus fuscus. Next base: position 3,473,784 of record NC_134268.1, on the reverse strand, counting down.
AGCAGCCACTACATGTGATGAGACAGGAGGAGGATTTCTGACTACTAATAAACAAGCACACGCACGTCCAGAGGAGCGCTCCGCTCTGACACCAATAGTCATTATATCCTTAACTCATTTTTTTAGAGGGTTTGTCCACTTTTATGTGAATAATGTCAAACCTATTTTCAGTCAAGTCCATTTATAGACAATGAAATTCTACCTACCTGCACCCACCATTAGAGGGAGCTCTGGAGCTGACTGCAGACTGATTACATATGGAGTCAATGATAACACAGTCTACAGTCAGCTCCTGAGCCCCCCTAGTGGTGACTGCAGGTAGTCAGAAACTCATCATGTATCAGGAAATCTGAGCTGTGACTATAAAGACATAATATGAGAATTTTGTTCTAAGGCCCCGTCACAGAAGGCCATTGGGTACGTCAGTGTGCTATCTAGGTGTTTCCCGGATATCACACTGACCCATTCATTTCGGCCTATGCACGTGACCATGAATTACACTATCCAGTGTGCGGAATGATAGTCCGGGCCAAAAACTCAGGAGAGTTCCTATTCCAATGCCGCTTTCCGGCTTCCACAGCTACTATTAATTGAATGAATGGGGCCCTGGAAACACGGCTGGTACACGGATGACATCGGGATGCAGCTCACGTGCCAACCGCAACATTCAATGACAGCTAATCCTGACTAATTCTATATACAATGTCGTCATTTACCTGCTCACACAGCTGAGGGTTCGCTACAGATCACCAGCACAGACCTGTCCATAGTTGGAGATACCCTGTAACAAGCCCCTGAGCTGTGTGAGCGGCAGCAGGACCACCCCAGGCCATAGCTGTATACGTCTAGTACTGCACTAGTCTATATATCTAGCTGAATATGATGAGACAATATCTCTATTACATGGCACTAGATGTGTGCAGCGCCTCCACCAGCCCGACTCTCCAGGACAGGATCCTGACAGGTGGGGTATATATATATATCTATCTATGTATATATGTTACCTGCACATGACTGAGCTGACACATGATGTGACGATTCAGGGCTCGCAGCGGTTTTACATTGAGCTCTATTATTAGGTGAGGAAGGTGTCGCTGATCGCAGCAGTTACTGATCCATCCTGAGACACTGCGCCATATCTGCAGCTCTGAGGTGTCTGGGTAATGGGGTCTCCCTATGAAGAGGATTCTAGGTCATGTGGATTTGCATATATGCAGCACATACCATAGCCTATATACAGTATATACAATACATAATAGCAGACCCGGCAGGACAGTCCCAGGTTTCGGGTGCTGTGCCCATCGGGAGGCGCCATGTCTACCCTTCTGCCCTATTTGTATCCTGTGGCCACAGTGAGCATTGAATACAATGGTAATACCGGAAACTGTCAGCTCTTTGCCCCGCCGCTCATACCTGGACACCGGCAGGCACAATGTAGTGATGTCATCACCCTGCGCCTACAGACTGCTCACAGCATAGACCGGGGTGGGGGCAGCTCCAGGGGGAGAGGATAAGGAAGTATTTATGTGTTTGCATTTTACTGTGCAGGGGCAATAATCAGGCATTATACTGTATGGGGGCACTAAGGGGACATTATACTGTACGGGGGCACTAAGGGGGCATTATACTGTATGGGGGCACTAAGGGGACATTATACTGTACGGGGGCACTAAGGGGACATTATACTGTACGGGGGCACTAAGGGGGCATTATACTGTATGGGGGCACTAAGGGGACATTATACTGTACGGGGGCACTAAGGGGGCATTATACTGTATGGGGGCAATAAGGGGACATTATACTGTACGGGGGCACTAAGAGGGCATTATACTGTACGGGGGCAAAAAGGGGGCATTATACTGCTTGGGAGGCACTAAGGGGGCATTATACTGTATGGGGGGCAATAATTAGGCATTATACTGTACGGGGGCATTATACTGTACGGGGGCACTAAGGGGGCATTATACTGTACGGGGGCACTAAGGGGGCATTATACTGTACATTATACTGTACGGGGGCACTAAGGGGGCATTATACTATACGGGGGCACTAAGGGGGCATTATACTGTACAGGGACACTAAGGGGGCATTATACTGTACGGGGGCACTAAGGGGGCATTATACTGTGTGGGGGCACTAAGGGGACATTATACTGTACAGGGACACTAAGGGGGCATTATACTGTACGGGGGCACTAAGGGGGCATTATACTGTACGGGGCACTAAGGGGGCATTATACTGTACGGGGGCACTAAGGGGTCATTATACTGTACGGGGGCACTAAGGAGGCATTATACTGTATGGGGGCACTAAGGGTGCATTATACTGTACGGGGGCACTAAGAGGGCATTATACTGTGTGGGGGGCACTAAGGGGGCATTATACTGTACAGGGGCACTAAGGGGGCATTATACTGTACGGGGCACTAAGGGGGCATTATACTGTACGGGGGCAGTAAGGGGCATTATACTGTATGGGGGCACTAAGGGGGCATTATACTGTACGGGGCACTAAGGGGGCATTATACTGTACGGGGGCACTAAGGAGGCATTATACGGTATGGAGTCACTAAGGGGGCATTATAGTGCATAGGGTCACTAAGGGGGCATTATACTGTATGGGGGCACTAAGGGGGCATTATACTGTATGGGGGAACTAATGGGACATTATACTGTACAGGGGCACTAAGGGTACATTATACTGTACGAGGGCACTAAGGGGGCATTGTACTGTGTGGGGGGTACTAAGGGGGCATTATACTGTACGGGGGCACTAAGGAGGCATTATACGGTATGGTGTCACTAAGGGGTCATTATACTGTACAGGGGCACTAAGGGGGCATTATACTGTGTGGGGCACTAAGGAGGCATTATACGATATGAGTCACTAAGGGGGCATTATACTGTACAGGGGCACTAAGGGGGCACTAAGGAGGCATTATACGGTATGGGGTCACTAAGGGGACATCATACTGTATGGGGGCATTTAGTGCTACCACACTTTATCTCCCCCTAAGTGGACAGTATACAGTACGGGAGCACTATATACGTCACATATACAGTATACAGAACATATATAAACATATATAAGGCACCCAACCAGTATACAGGCACCTAGGTCTATTTTGAGGGGAGCCCTTCTAACATGGCAGCTGTCATGGTCTTCCCTGAGCTGTAACTTGATCGCCGCCGCAGGTATCACTGCACTCACTGGATCGGTCGTGGTGTCCGGAGTGATCCAGTAATAGAGGGATTAGTGACAGACCAGGCTGTGGAGAGAGATGTCAGACGCACAATTTATGATGTGACAGTCGGCCAAATGTTGCTGGGCCTGAATTATGTGCCAGTGACAGCCGCAGCCGCGCCGAGTACAGCTCTGTATGAACTTGTATTTATTGTCTTAATAAAACCGGGATGGGGCTGATTATCCATAATCACAGGGCAGAGCGCGCGGCCCGATACACCTAATTACACCCACATATGAGGGGATCGATCCAGGCCACGTGCTCTACTGGTCGGCGAAATAACTCACAGTGGACACTGAGAATACAGCACAGTGTATACAGGGACGGAGGAAACAGCCGCAACTCAGTGTATACAGGGATGGAGGAAACAGCCGCAGCTCAGTGTATACAGGGACGGAGGAAACAGCCGCAACTCAGTGTATACAGGGACGGAGGAAACAGCCGCAACTCAGTGTATACAGGGACGGAGGAAACAGCCGCAACTCAGTGTATACAGGGACGGAGGAAACAGCCGCAACTCAGTGTATACAGGGATGGAGGAAACAGCCTCAGCTCAGTGTATACAGGGACGGAGGAAACAGCCGCAACTCAGTGTATACAGGAAAGAGGAAACAGCCGCAACTCAGTGTATACAGGGACGGAGGAAACAGCCGCAACTCAGTGTATACAGGGATGGAGGAAACAGCCTCAGCTCAGTGTATACAGGGACGGAGGAAACAGCCGCAACTCATTGTATACAGGAAAGAGGAAACAGCCGCAACTCAGTGTATACAGGGACGGAGGAAACAGCCGCAACTCAGTGTATACAGGGACGGAGGAAACAGCCGCAACTCAGTGTATACAGGGATGGAGGAAACAGCCGCAACTCATTGTATACAGGAAAGAGGAAACAGCCGCAACTCAGTGTATACAGGGACGGAGGAAACAGCCGCAGCTCAGTGTATACAGGGACGGAGGAAACAGCCGCAACTCATTGTATACAGGAAAGAGGAAACAGCCGCAACTCAGTGTATACAGGGACGGAGGAAACAGCCGCAGCTCAGTGTATACAGGGACGGAGGAAACAGCCGCAACTCAGTGTATACAGGGATGGAGGAAACAGCCTCAGCTCAGTGTATACAGGGACGGAGGAAACAGCCTCAACTCATTGTATACAGGAAAGAGGAAACAGCCGCAGCTCAGTGTATACAGGGACGGAGGAAACAGCCGCAACTCATTGTATACAGGAAAGAGGAAACAGCCGCAACTCAGTGTATACAGGGACGGAGGAAACAGCCGCAACTCAGTGTATACAGGGACGGAGGAAACAGCCGCAGCTCAGTGTATACAGGGACGGAGGAAACAGCCGCAGCTCAGTGTATACAGGGACGGAGGAAACAGCCGCAACTCAGTGTATACAGGGACGGAGGAAACAGCCGCAACTCAGTGTATACAGGGATGGAGGAAACAGCCTCAGCTCAGTGTATACAGGGACGGAGGAAACAGCCGCAACTCATTGTATACAGGAAAGAGGAAACAGCCGCAACTCAGTGTATACAGGGACGGAGGAAACAGCCGCAGCTCAGTGTATACAGGGACGGAGGAAACAGCCGCAACTCAGTGTATACAGGGATGGAGGAAACAGGCTCAGCTCAGTGTATACAGGGACGGAGGAAACAGCCTCAACTCATTGTATACAGGAAAGAGGAAACAGCCGCAGCTCAGTGTATACAGGGACGGAGGAAACAGCCGCAACTCATTGTATACAGGAAAGAGGAAACAGCCGCAACTCAGTGTATACAGGGACGGAGGAAACAGCCGCAACTCAGTGTATACAGGGACGGAGGAAACAGCCGCAGCTCAGTGTATACAGGGACGGAGGAAACAGCCGCAGCTCAGTGTATACAGGGACGGAGGAAACAGCCGCAACTCAGTGTATACAGGGACGGAGGAAACAGCCGCAGCTCAGTGTATACAGGTACAGAGGAAACAGCCGCAGCTCAGTGTATACAGGGACGGAGGAAACAGCCGCAGCTCAGTGTATACAGGTACGGAGGAAACAGCCACAGCTCAGTGTATACAGGGACGGAGGAAACAGCCGCAGCTCAGTGTATACAGGGATGGAGGAAACAGCCGCAACTCAGTGTATACAGGGATGGAGGAAACAGCCGCAGCTCAGTGTATACAGGTACCGAGGAAACAGCCGCAGCTCAGTGTATACAGGGACGGAGGAAACAGCCGCAGCTCAGTGTATACAGGGACGGAGGAAACAGCCTCAACTCATTGTATACAGGAAAGAGGAAACAGCCGCAGCTCAGTGTATACAGGGACGGAGGAAACAGCCGCAACTCATTGTATACAGGAAAGAGGAAACAGCCGCAACTCAGTGTATACAGGGACGGAGGAAACAGCCGCAACTCAGTGTATTCAGGGACGGAGGAAACAGCCGCAGCTCAGTGTATACAGGGACGGAGGAAACAGCCGCAGCTCAGTGTATACAGGGACGGAGGAAACAGCCGCAACTCAGTGTATACAGGGACGGAGGAAACAGCCGCAGCTCAGTGTATACAGGTACCGAGGAAACAGCCGCAGCTCAGTGTATACAGGGACGGAGGAAACAGCCGCAGCTCAGTGTATACAGGGACGGAGAAAACAGCCGCAGCTCAGTGTATACAGGTACGGAGGAAACAGCTACAGCTCAGTGTATACAGGTACGGAGGAAACAGCCACAGCTCAGTGTATACAGGGACGGAGGAAACAGCCGCAGCTCAGTGTATACAGGGATGGAGGAAACAGCCGCAACTCAGTGTATACAGGGATGGAGGAAACAGCCGCAGCTCAGTGTATACAGGTACGGAGGAAACAGCCGCAGCTCAATGTATACAGGGACAGAGGAAACCAGACAATGGTGAAGCAGGGAGCTGTCTGCACTCACATCCTGTATTATACTCCAGAGCTGCGCTCACTATTCTGCTGGTACAGTCACTGTGTACATACATTACATTACTTATCCTGTATTATACTCCAGAGCTGCTCTCACTATTCTGCTGGTACAGTCACTGTGTACATACATTACATTACTTATCCTGTATTATACTCCAGAGCTGCGCTCACTATTCTGCTGGTGCAGTCACTGTGTATATACATTACATTACTTATCCTGTATTATACTCCAGAGCTGCTCTCACTATTCTGCTGGTACAGTCACTGTGTACATACATTACATTACTTATCCTGTATTATACCCCAGAGCTGCGCTCACTATTCTGCTGGTACAGTCACTGTTTACATACATTACATTACTTATACTGTATTATACTCCAGAGCTGCGCTCACTATTCTGCTGGTACAGTCACTGTGTACATACATTACATTACTTATCCTGTATTATACCCCAGAGCTGCGCTCACTATTCTGCTGGTACAGTCACTGTGTACATACATTACATTACTTATCCTGTATTATACTCCAGAGCTGCGCTCACTATTCTGCTGGTACAGTCACTGTGTACATACATTACATTACTTATCCTGTATTATACCCCTGAGCTGCACTCACTATTCTGCTGGTGCAGTCACTGTGTACATACATTACATTACTTATCCTGTATTATACTCCAGAGCTGCGCTCACTATTCTGCTGGTACAGTCACTGTGTACATACATTACATTACTTATCCTGTATTATACTCCAGAGCTGCGCTCACTATTCTGCTGGTACAGTCACTGTGTACATACATTACATTACTTATCCTGTATTATACCCCAGAGCTGCGCTCACTATTCTGCTGGTGCAGTCACTGTGTACATACATTACATTACTTATCCTGTATTATACTCCAGAGCTGCGCTCACTATTCTACTGGTGCAGTCACTGTGTACATACATTACATTACTTATCCTGTATTATACTCCAGAGCTGCGCTCACTATTCTGCTGGTGCAGTCACTGTGTACATACATTACATTACTTATCCTGTATTATACTCCAGAGCTGCGCTCACTATTCTGCTGGTACAGTCACTGTGTACATACATTACATTACTTATCCTGTATTATACTCCAGAGCTGCGCTCACTATTCTGCTGGTGCAGTCACTGTGTACATACATTACATTACTTATCCTGTATTATACTCCAGAGCTGCGCTCACTATTCTGCTGGTGCAGTCAATGTGTACATACATTACATTACTTATCCTGTATTATACTCCAGAGCTGCGCTCACTATTCTGCTGGTACAGTCACTGTGTACATACATTACATTACTTATCCTGTATTATACTCCAGAGCTGCGCTCACTATTCTGCTGGTGCAGTCACTGTGTACATACATTACATTACTTATCCTGTATTATACTCCAGAGCTGCGCTCACTATTCTGCTGGTGCAGTCAATGTGTACATACATTACATTACTTATCCTGTATTATACTCCAGAGCTGCGCTCACTATTCTGCTGGTACAGTCACTGTGTACATACATTACATTACTTATCCTGTATTATACTCCAGAGCTGCGCTCACTATTCTGCTGGTACAGTCACTGTGTACATACATTACATTACTTATCCTGTATTATACTCCAGAGCTGCGCTCACTATTCTGCTGGTCACTGTGTACATACATTACATTACTTATCCTGTATTATACTCCAGAGCTGCGCTCACTATTCTACTGGTGCAGTCACTGTGTACATACATTACATTACTTATCCTGTATTATACTCCAGAGCTGCGCTCACTATTCTGCTGGTGCAGTCACTGTGTACATACATTACATTACTTATCCTGTATTATACTCCAGAGCAGCGCTCACTATTCTGCTGGTGCAGTCACTGTGTACATACATTACATTACTTATCCTGTATTATACCCCAGAGCTGCACTCACTATTCTGCTGGTGCAGTCACTGTGTACATACATTACATTACTTATCCTGTATTATACTCCAGAACTGCGCTCACTATTCTGCTGGTACAGTCACTGTGTACATACATTACATTACTTATCCTGTATTAAACTCCAGAGCTGCGCTCACTATTCTGCTGGTGCAGTCACTGTGTACATACATTACATTACTTATCCTGTATTATACTCCAGAGCTGCGCTCACTATTCTGCTGGTGCAGTCAATGTGTACATACATTACATTACTTATCCTGTATTATACTCCAGAGCTGCGCTCACTATTCTGCTGGTACAGTCACTGTGTACATACATTACATTACTTATCCTGTATTATACTCCAGAGCTGCGCTCACTATTCTGCTGGTGCAGTCAATGTGTACATACATTACATTACTTATCCTGTATTATACTCCAGAGCTGCGCTCACTATTCTGCTGGTGCAGTCAATGTGTACATACATTACATTACTTATCCTGTATTATACTCCAGAGCTGCGCTCACTATTCTGCTGGTACAGTCACTGTGTACATACATTACATTACTTATCCTGTATTATACTCCAGAGCTGCGCTCACTATTCTGCTGGTACAGTCACTGTGTACATACATTACATTACTTATCCTGTATTATACTCCAGAGCTGCGCTCACTATTCTACTGGTGCAGTCACTGTGTACATACATTACATTACTTATCCTGTATTATACTCCAGAGCTGCGCTCACTATTCTGCTGGTGCAGTCACTGTGTACATACATTACATTACTTATCCTGTATTATACTCCAGAGCAGCGCTCACTATTCTGCTGGTGCAGTCACTGTGTACATACATTACATTACTTATCCTGTATTATACCCCAGAGCTGCACTCACTATTCTGCTGGTGCAGTCACTGTGTACATACATTACATTACTTATCCTGTATTATACTCCAGAGCTGCGCTCACTATTCTGCTGGTACAGTCACTGTGTACATACATTACATTACTTATCCTGTATTATACTCCAGAGCAGCGCTCACTATTCTGCTGGTACAGTCACTGTGTACATACATTACATTACTTATCCTGTATTATACCCCAGAGCTGCGCTCACTATTCTGCTGGTGCAGTCACTGTGTACATACATTACATTACTTATCCTGTATTATACTCCAGAGCTGCGCTCACTATTCTACTGGTGCAGTCACTGTGTACATACATTACATTACTTATCCTGTATTATACTCCAGAGCTGCGCTCACTATTCTGCTGGTGCAGTCACTGTGTACATACATTACATTACTTATCCTGTATTATACTCCAGAGCTGCGCTCACTATTCTGCTGGTACAGTCACTGTGTACATACATTACATTACTTATCCTGTATTATACTCCAGAGCTGCGCTCACTATTCTGCTGGTGCAGTCACTGTGTACATACATTACATTACTTATCCTGTATTATACTCCAGAGCTGCGCTCACTATTCTGCTGGTGCAGTCAATGTGTACATACATTACATTACTTATCCTGTATTATACTCCAGAGCTGCGCTCACTATTCTGCTGGTCACTGTGTACATACATTACATTACTTATCCTGTATTATACTCCAGAGCTGCGCTCACTATTCTACTGGTGCAGTCACTGTGTACATACATTACATTACTTATCCTGTATTATACTCCAGAGCTGCGCTCACTATTCTGCTGGTGCAGTCACTGTGTACATACATTACATTACTTATCCTGTATTATACTCCAGAGCAGCGCTCACTATTCTGCTGGTGCAGTCACTGTGTACATACATTACATTACTTATCCTGTATTATACCCCAGAGCTGCACTCACTATTCTGCTGGTACAGTCACTGTGTACATACATTACATTACTTATCCTGTATTATACTCCAGAGCTGCGCTCACTATTCTGCTGGTGCAGTCACTATGTACATACATTACATTACTTATCCTGTATTATACTCCAGAGCTGCGCTCACTATTCTGCTGGTACAGTCACTGTGTACATACATTACATTACTTATCCTGTATTATACCCCAGAGCTGCACTCACTATTCTGCTGGTACAGTCACTGTGTACATACATTACATTACTTATCCTGTATTATACTCCAGAGCTGCGCTCACTATTCTGCTGGTGCAGTCACTGTGTACATACATTACATTACTTATCCTGTATTATACTCCAGAGCTGCGCTCACTATTAATAGGTTTGCTATTGCTAAGCAGTCTGTTGTCGCTTACAACTCCTTACTATAATAGACCCCCGTATTACAGCACAGACCTGTATTTTGGGCCCTCAGACCCCCGGTCTCCATGATACTTACAGACCCTCAGCCCCCCGACCTCTCTCCCGCCACCAGTTTTATAGTGAGATCTTACTATTATCACTTTAGTGGGGATTTACGTCCTAGAAGATCTTGACGATTCTTCGGATTTTCGCGCCGCGCTATCACACTCCTCCGCCACTCGCCACCTCCATACATCTGAGCCATTAATTGAAAGTTATTGATGCTGGTGGGTGACAGGGAGGAGCGCAGCTCTGGAGGTTTCCTGGGCTTGGGTTATCTGCTCTGCTTGTCCTGATAATTAAGTGACAATTGATCAGACAGGAGGCGAGGCGGACGTGACCGTCGCTCCGCAGAGGAATCGTACACAGCGGTGGCAGTGGCAGGGTCGCTCAGCCTCCTCCTACAACCGCGCCGGCCTGTGCCCAAGTCATTAAGGAAATATTGATGCGACTTAAAGACGGAGGCTAATAGTGAACGTGCGGAGTGTCCCGGAGAGGGGGAGGGGGAGCGGGAACAGACTCTCATGAAACATTCAAAGACAGCACTTGTTAAATTTAATTGGGAGAAACCAGATTCACTGTCTCACCGCACCGCACCGCACCGCACCGCCGCTTGTTGGCTTTTACTTAAGAAGTCAAGTGACAACATAGTCTGTGTTTACTTTCTCTGGATTACCCTCCTGCTCTCCTCCTCCCCTCCCCTCCCCCACACTCATCCAATTTCAATGGCCTATTTGCTGAATAATTCAGCACATTATCAAGTAGAGTCACCTGCACTTATCTCACCCAGACGTGTCCGGCTCAGCCCCAAATCCTGAGGAACCCACCGAGACGTCTTATAAAGCTGAGGAACAGATAAGGAACTCTACAGTTATAATATATCTGCCCTCTCTGCACTGCTGGTATATACTGATCCGCACACTGTATACTACAGTACAGCTAATCATCTATTACTACCGACGACCAGCCTGTATATATCATGTCTGAGAGGTAGTCACAGCCCCGCCCCCTGTTACTGACAACCAGCCTGTATATATCATGTCTGAGAGGTAGTCACAGCCCCGCCCCCTGTTACTGACAACCAGCCTGTATATATCATGTGTGAGAGGTTGTCACAGCCCCACCCCCTGTTACTGACAACCAGCTGTATATATCATGTCTGAGAGGTAGTCACAGCCCCGCCCCCTGGCGCTGACAACCAGCCTGTATATATCATGTGTGAGAGGTTGTCACAGCCCCACCCCCTGTTACTGACAACCAGCCTGTATATATCATGTCTGAGAGGTTGTCACAGCCCCGCCCCCTGTTACTGACAACCAGCTGTATATATCATGTCTGAGAGGTTGTCACAGCCCCGCCCCCTGTTACTGACAACCAGCTGTATATATCATGTCTGAGAGGTAGTCACAGCCCCGCCCCCTGTTACTGACAACCAGCCTGTATATATCATGTGTGAGAGGTTGTCACAGCCCCACCCCCTGTTACTGACAACCAGCTGTATATATCATGTCTGAGAGGTAGTCACAGCCCCGCCCCCTGTTACTGACAACCAGCCTGTATATATCATGTGTGAGAGGTTGTCACAGCCCCACCCCCTGTTACTGACAACCAGCTGTATATATCATGTCTGAGAGGTAGTCACAGCCCCGCCCCCTGTTACTGACAACCAGCTGTATATATCATGGCTGAGAGGTTGTCACAGCCCCGCCCCCTGGCGCTGACAACCAGCCTGTATATATCATGTGTGAGAGGTTGTCACAGCCCCACCCCCTGTTACTGACAACCAGCCTGTATATATCATGTCTGAGAGGTTGTCACAGCCCCGCCCCCTGTTACTGACATCCAGCCTGTATATACCATGTCTGAGAGGTTGTCACAGCCCCGCCCCCTGTTACTGACAACCAGCTGTATATATCATGGCTGAGAGGTTGTCACAGCCCCGCCCCCTGTTACTGACAACCAGCTGTATATATCATGTCTGAGAGGTTGTCACAGCCCCGCCCCCTGGCGCTGACAACCAGCCTGTATATATCATGTCTGAGAGGTAGTCACAGCCCCGCCCCCTGTTACTGACAACCAGCTGTATATATCATGTCTGAGAGGTTGTCACAGCCCCGCCCCCGATACTGACAACCAGCCTGTATATATCATGTCTGAGAGGTTGTCACAGCCCCGCCCCCGATACTGACAACCAGCCTGTATATATCATGTCTGAGAGGTAGTCACAGCCCCGCCCCCGATACTGACAACCAGCCTGTATATATCATGTCTGAGAGGTTGTCACAGCCCCGCCCCCTGGCGCTGACAACCAGCCTGTATATATCATGTGTGAGAGGTTGTCACAGCCCCGCCCCCTGTTACTGACAACCAGCTGTATATATCATGTCTGAGAGGTAGTCACAGCCCCGCCCCCTGTTACTGACAACCAGCTGTATATATATCATGTCTGAGAGGTTGTCACAGCCCCGCCCCCTGTTACTGACAACCAGCCTGTATATATCATGTCTGAGAGGTAGTCATAGCCCCGCCCCCTGTTACTGACAACCAGCTGTATATATATCATGTCTGAGAGGTTGTCACAGCCCCGCCCCCTGTTACTGACAACCAGCTGTATATATCATGTCTGAGAGGTAGTCACAGCCCCGCCCCCTGTTACTGACAACCAGCCTGTATATATCATGTCTGAGAGGTAGTCACAGCCCCGCCCCCTGTTACTGACAACCAGCCTGTATATATCATGTCTGAGAGGTAGTCACAGCCCCGCCCCCTGTTACTGACAACCAGCCTGTATATATCATGTCTGAGAGGTTGTCACAGCCCCGCCCCCTGTTACTGACAACCAGCTGTATATATCATGTCTGAGAGGTTGTCACAGCCCCGCCCCCTGCTACTGACAACCAGCCTGTATATATCATGTCTGAGAGGTTGTCACAGCCCCGCCCCGTGTTACTGACAACCAGCCTGTATATATCATGTCTGAGAGGTAGTCACAGCCCCGCCCCCTGTTACTGACAACCAGCCTGTATATATCATGTCTGAGAGGTAGTCACAGCCCCGCCCCCTGTTACTGACAACCAGTTGTATATATCATGTCTGAGAGGTAGTCACAGCCCCGCCCCCTGTTACTGACAACCAGCCTGTATATATCATGTCTGAGAGATTGTCACAGCCCCGCCCCCTGTTACTGACAACCAGCCTGTATATATCATGTCTGAGAGATTGTCACAGCCCCGCCCCCTGTTACTGACAACCAGCTGTATATATCATGTCTGAGAGGTAGTCACAGCCCCGCCCCCTGCTACTGACAACCAGCTATATATATATCATGTCATATAACACGTATATAACTCCTATATAATGCCTATATAACGCCTACATAACATCCATATAACACCTATATAACACCTATATAATACCTACATAACGCCTATATAATACCTATATAACGACGATATAACACCTATATAACACCTACATAATGCCTATATAACGCCTATATAACATATATATTGCCTATATAACGCCTATATAACGCCTATATAAGACCTACATAACACCTATATAACATATATAACGCCTATATAACACCTATATTACGCCTATATAACACCTATATAAGAACTATATAATGCCTATATAACGTCTATATCAGACCTGGGCAATGTCCGGCCCGCGGGCCACATCCAGCCCTCTGACTGTCGGGTTGGGTGGGTGGTGGGTATGGGGGGTGGTTTGGGTTATAACAGTCCATGGAGTCTCATCTTCCTCTTCGTTGGTGACCGCTATATGGGGGGGTGGGGTTGGAGGTGGGGGTGGGGGTGGAGCGGGTGTATTGGGATAAATATAACAGTCCGTGGAGTCTCATCTTCCTCTGGTTTGGTGACAGCTGGACACGTATTGGGCAGCGATCTCCACAGTGGCCTCTTCTTCTCCCAGT